>NC_057787.1:3308292-3371830 GCF_014825855.1 Bombus pyrosoma | reverse complement strand
CTTGGATTCTCTTATTTATAAATCTCCCTTGTTTCTCTTCCTTTCACCTCTCCTTCTTTCCTCCTCGTGTGTTTGCACTTTATCTTTCCTCTCTTCGTGTTACTTCGCGCTTTCCTTTCCTTTTTCCCCTCACACTTCACTTTTTCTACAGAGCACTCCGTCCACGTGTTGCCCTTGCCTCGCACCAAACCGAAAGTCCTCTTCTCTTTCTTTCCAGTAATAAAGTGAGCGCTAGAAAGCAGATTTTACTTTGTGAGGGGAGGTCTTGTTCAGCGAAATATGTTATATTATATAACATATACAGGTCTTGTATCTTTACAAAAATCACTTTCTTAATTTGTGATATTGATGTTCATGATGTTTGTGACAGCTCATAGTACTATCTGAAAAATGGGGTTTACTAAGGGGGGGTCTAATTCATTTTCCTTCCTCCACGTTATTTGAAAACTTATTGTCATATATAAAACAGCTCACATCTTTGATGACTTCACTCGATGACTCTATATCGGATTTCCTTCTGATAATCAAGTTCTTGATTTCGTTCCTGCGTATCTTTGTCGGGGGAGGAAACCATTTTCTATGCGTGAGAATTGAGGAAGTGGGAGAGAAGGATTGCCAGTTTTGAATATGAAAATAGAAACAATGTGCTACACTTCACCAAAACTAATTATATACTTTAGGTGACATACCATCTCAAATGTTAGGAAATAACGTAGTATACTGCTAACGAAGAACTAAAACGCTACAGAAAGCTTTTTTTTATTTAGAAGAATTTTACGATCAATTGTCATTGAGAATTGTAAGTAAATTATTCTGGCGTGGTACTATGTCGTGTATAATAGATGATTATCGTGTGTCTGAATCTAGTTGAATCCAGTGCTTAAATCTAAAGGGTAATGTCTTTTTAGCGGATCTGCGAATCTGATCCGACGTGCCAAGAAATTGTGTAACTAATGGGTTTTGGTGACTGTTAACTCTTATGTTATATCTGAATTTGGATATTTCTTCTTTGACTGTGGGTATCTTGAGGTCGCGATATGTTGTTCCGTTCGTGACATACCAAGGTGCATCTATTAAGGATCTTAGAGATTTCGATTGGAATCGTTGAACAATTTCTATGTTGGAATTACTAGTTGTTCCCCATAGTTGGATTCCATAGGTTCGTACAGGTTTTAATATTGACTTATATAGCATTATTTTACTCTGCGTGCTTAAGTTGAAACGTCTGCAAATGAGCCAGTAGAATTTATTTAATTTTGATTTAAGTTGATCGGATTTATCTACGATGTATCGCTTCCATGTCATTCTTCTATTCAGAATCATGCCCAGATATCAGACTGTATCTTTGTTTGGAAATTTTAACATTATTTATGGTCACCTGTGGGCAAGTTTGTTTTCGCAGCGCGAAGGTTATATGACTGGATTTATTTTCATTTATTTTGAAGCGCCATTTGTGGAACCACTTTTCCATAGAGTCGTGACCTCGCTGGAGAGTAGAGGAGGCAATTATCGGGTCTAAGTGGGATGCTAATAAAACTGTATCATCAGCAAATGTCGCTGTGATTATCTCTGTTAAAGTTGGTAAATTGGCAGTGTAGATGGTGAACACAGAGGTCCGTGGACATTGCCTTGGAGTATGCCAGCTTCTATTGGAAATGTTGCGGTTAAAGCGTCTGAGTATTTAACTATGAACAGCCTATTGGATATATATTATTTTAAGATGGAGTAGTAGGTGTATGGTAGGATTTTCTTTAACTTGAACAAAAGTCCTTCATGCCACACCTTGTCGAATGCCTGCTGAATGTCTAGGAATACCGCAGAGGAATATTTTTTCTTTTCAAAATATTGGCTGATTTTATGGGTTAAACGATGAATTTGCTCTATCGTAGAATGTTGCTTCCGATAGCCGAATTGATGATCTGGAATTGTTTTCAAATGCTCTAAGAGTGAAAGGAGTCGTTCGTTAGCATCTTTTCAAATAGTTTGGACAAAGTAGGTAGAAGACTAATTGGGTGATAAAACCTAGTTTCGTGGATTTCCAGGTTTAAGGATAAGAGTAATCAATGATATTTTCCGAGACTCAGGATAGTATTCAAGGCGAAAAATTGCATTAAAAATAGAAGTGATAAGTGCAATCCCTTTTATGGGAAGCTGTCCTTAATAGCTGTGTTACTTATCAGATCATGCCCGATACTTGTCTGGGATTTAAACGAGGGATTAATTCTATGACTTCCAGAGATGAGAAAGGCTCAATAGAAGGAGACATCTGGAAGCGAGAGTGCAAGTATTCAGTTATTTCCACTAGGATAGTGGAGGAATATGGTTTGAAAACGTTAGTTAAGTGACTTGCAAACAAATTGGCTTTTCGTATAGGGCTACGCGCCCATCCACCTTGCGGACAGCGAATTGGAGGGATTATTTGCGGAGGACGAGCGTGTTTCCTGGATGCCTTCCATGGTGAGTGGTTGGAGTCAGCTGTGGGAGGCAGATTAGCAAGAAACAGTAATGAAAATTTGAAAACAGTAATTTTTATAATTTTCAAGGGTTTTAGTTAGTTTTCTTCTTACATTATTTAGCTTACACTCGTCGTCAGGTGTTCTCTGACTTTGCCATTCTCTTCTAAGTCTGCGTTTTTCTACGATTTCTTTTATTATGTGATGAGGGTATTCATGTTTATGGACAAAACTCTTAGTAGGGGGTGGGACAACGAATAGCGTTTATTGTGCTGGTGTTTAAATATTCCGTGGCTGCTTCTATATCTTATTTTGTTTTTAGAGAAATTAAGGCTGATGTTGAATGATTGAATAGAGAGCTGCTAGTTGGTGGCCGGTCTACTACCGCTCCGAACGCCCCGACGGGTGTTGGCTTGGTAACGTCGCATCGCCGGCACGGAATACATTGCCGTGTACAGTTCCGTGTTCAGTAATCCTTGTTTATCGATGGCAATATGAACCGTGTCGTCACCAAGTTTTGCGTGGCGCGTATTCCTGGATGGGAAAGTCCATGTAGCGACTGAAATACATTGCGTTGTAAAGATTTTGGTACGAACGAAGGTTTCCGTTGAAATATCGCAATATATAGTGACTTCTTGATCGGGAAATCGTACTTCTTTTTAGCTGTAGCGCGCAAGAGCCAGAGTTGATGATTTCGCGTAGCTCACTATCGGATAAAGCGTAGGCTACGTTATTCTCTATCCCCTTAATATTGTCTCAGAATTGTCTCGGTGAACATTTGTCGAGATTCTGGTTAAACGGATAGATGAGGCGTTTATGATCCGTGTAGATCGCAAAATCTCTCCCTTCAATGGCGTGTCTAAAACGTTTAACCGCGGTGTGCATTGCGACTAATTCCCGATCGTACGCGCTGTACTTTCGCTGCGCGGGCGACAAGGATTTCGTCATGAAGCCTAACGGTTGCCAGGTATCGTTAACGCGTTGTTGTAATACCGCACCAATCGCGTTCGTTTATGTATACTGGTCGGGGGAGTACGGGAAAATTTAAATTCGTCTTCCTGTGCCGCTACATATTTATATACAATTGAGTATACGAACTTGAAGCTTTGTAGAAATATAACTTTCCTTAATTTTGAAAGGTGTGCAAAAATGAATCTTCAAATGTTTACTAATTCTCGAAAAAGTTATCTAGCAAATAAAACGGCTTTTTATCTCATCCTGATTTCTGCAATTTTTGCACCTTGCACAGCAACTGATAGCATCTCAGTTCTATTCCTTCTGTTGGTTCTCTACACAAGAGTTGCATTATTACTTGCAAGTCCAATAGATTTTCGACTTCAAACGGTTAAAAAGTGGCTCCATAAGCTAATAATAGAGAAGGAACATCCACAATTTTACTCCCTATGAAGTCTCACGTGGATCACAGTGAAGTTTGTATTTTTCTACGAATTTTACGCTTCTGTGTCTTTATCTTATTCTGAACTCAAGAATGAAGCTACATCTTATCACAAAACTAAGGTTCCATCAATTCAGAAATCATTTTTAATGAACTATACCGAATACTCTTAAATCGATGTAAGAAGTTGAAAAGAAAATGACCTCCCAGACCATTGGCCATAAAAGAAGCTTTCTGATGCGTAAGATACCGTCTGGAGTCATCCAAATATCGAGCATACTTTCCGTAAATACCGTATATAGATAACGGAAATTTTCAAATCTCCACAAATGTTCGTCTGTGTTAGAAGTGGGCTTCTTTCTCTGGTAGCACCGGGTGTTTTGTTTTGAGTGGAACCTTTGACTGAAATTATTCAAGCTTGTAGCGGCACTCGACAGTAAATTTCCTGACGGTTTCTGTCCCGTGACTCGCTACACAAAGACCCTGTCCTTCGGACGAGAGGATTGCCGGATGTCGGCACATCCTCACGAAATATTTCCTGCTAGGTCAAGGACCCGCTACAAATCTTACGATTTGTTTAGTTAAGTTTCTCTGAAGAAATAATTAGTCTGTGTTCCCCACATACCACGGAAAATACGGGAAGTCTGTTTTCCGCACGTACGATGCTTTCCGTTAGCAACTTTCTTCCAAGGGCGGTCAGCACCCCTCTCCAACCATCAAGCAGAAATTGACTAATTAACAGCAGTATCCACTTCTCTCACTTTCCGAACCAAAACATTCCTCGACGAATCGGCTAATCCGGTATCCTTGGACACCCCCAGAAGTGTTTTCCTCCGCAGCATCATCGCGACGGAGAGACATATGAGTAATTGGCTAGAGCCCTGCAACCCATCGTGAGCAATCATCGTCCGAAGCGACTCCGCCGTAGTCGAACTATTAACCGTAAACCGCGATCCGGTAGTTGTAACCACAAGTGTGCGCCAAGTGTATGCATTGAATAAACATCTTTGTTGTTGAACATATTCGAGTGTTCCGTCAATACCTATCACGACTTATTCATCTCAAACTAAGGGTCGGTGGTAGGTCGTGCTTTCGCTGCTCTTGAGAGGTAAAGTTGTCAGTAGCGCAGTAAATCCCGTAGATACGCTTGCTCAGATCCTGAATAGCTGCGGTCTGTGTTAAACTGCGAGTAGTAAATGCCGTACGTAGGTACCGCAAAAAAGACACCATAGTTTAGCATGTATAGAGCATCCATCACGGAAATTTTCAAATCTTCTCTGATGTTCGTCTGTGTCTGAAGTGGATTTCTTTTTCTGGTAGATGCGTGTGTTTTGTTTTGTGTGGGATCTTTGATTGAAAGTATTCAAACTGAGGGTCGGTGGTCGGCTATGATATCAAAATCTCTTGCGAGGTAAACTTGTTAATTGTGGAGCATATACCGCAGTTATTCTTTCTTAGTTCCTGAATAGTTGCGTCTTCAGCAATTAGTCGTTAGAATTAGTTATGATAGTAGTTAATGATACATAAATAAATAAATAATAGTCAATAAATAGATGACAATAATAATTTAACATTTAAAATTATTAATAGTAAGTAAATAAATAGAAATATTTTGTTCATCCATCTAAAATTACATTGAACATCTCCAGAGAGATTCTTAAAACTTTCATAACAGTCATTTTCATTTCACTTTTCGTGATACCATGTTCCATTAAAATTTCATTGGTTTTTGGTGTAATTGCCGCTCTGCTGCGCAAGGTCACGGGTATAATCTCTCTATCGTTTACACTGTATTTTGCTATTAGGTGTTTCAGGCATGGAAAGTACTTGCCGACCTTCTCCTTCTCCGCTTTTAGGAAGTAATTTCTCTGCTGATAGCGGACGGTGATGTCGACAACGAGAATCCGTCGTTTTTCACTACGATCTCCGGTTTATACCGATTATCTCCTGCCTTCATTGTGGACTCGACAAATTCAGTACTGTTCTCTTAATTTGTTGGCGAGGAGGGCTTTTACTTCTTGATGAATTTTTATGCGGAGGCCCTTAGTAAATTGACATAACCCTAGAACATGTTCTAGGCTTTCCTGTTGGTCATGGCACATTCTGCACGTTATATCTATATTCTTATTTGGTCGTGATAATGTGGTTCTGGTGCCAAAGGTGTTCGTTCTGATTCGTAAGGCACCGATGAAGCGGGATAGCGACCCCTTAGCCCTGACTTCGTAATTCAGCCCATTCCTTGACTCTCTCTTTAATCTTTTGCTGGCCTTCTCGGTGTTCTCCGTAGTGGCCGGTCAATTAATCCTCAGGAGTTCGCGATGTTTTTAAGCTTCATCTTTTTATTTTTAATGCGCTCCTCAGAATACCTAGCTTCACTATGTGTTCAGATCTCCGTAACCCCAATGCTCCGTAATTTTTCGGAGCGTAAAAGAACCCGGTTGCGGTCGATGGCACCAAATGCAGAATCGCTTTAATTTCCTACCTAACCTCGCTATCCATAATCTCGAAGACACCGTCGCTTGGTGGATTAATCAATAAGTTGTAAATGAATCGAGGGAAGATATACTTTGTCAATAATTCGATCTTTTGGCATGGTTTCAAGGACCTTACTCTTCTCACCATGCTCAGAATCTCGGGCACTACTATGCCACAATAGACGTTTTTCCGTGGCCCAATTTTCGCACCCACATACCTGAAGGCTACGTCTGTGCCTATTACAGGTATTCTTGTGTTGTTGATCTTTATTTCAGGGTTCTTTATGAGCCAGGTGTCTTTTTTGTCTACCACCGGGAACGCTTGAGTTTTTTCGTCCGATATATCCATGCCCAGGCTCTCGAGGTATTTGTGAAGCTCGTGCATCTGGCACTGTGCCTCCCTCTCGTCTTCACCAAGCAAGACGATCTCATCAGCGAAGGTCAGCACAGGAATCTTGTTTCCTTCATTAACACTTACTCCAGCGGCACAATTCTTTTCCATTTATTCTAGCAGCGGTGACAGAGGAACACCCTGCTTTACTTCCTTGAGGATTTCAATCTCTACCCCTATATTGTCTTTTGTTTTAATCTGGTCTTACATCCTTTATACATTTCCTCTATGATTTCTATTATAGGGGTCGAAACGCCTTTTCTCGCCAGGCAAGATCTTATCACAAAGTGGGATATCGTATCGAAGGCCTTGGAGATATCCACAATTGTGAATACTCCTCGCTCCCGATTTCTCTTACTGTAATTCAATGCTGCATTTAGTAGATCAATGTTAACTTTACATCCACTCTCGGATGTGAATCCCTTTTGCCTAATATTTGGTGCGATGCCCCCTCTTAACCGTCCGTTGAGGATAGATGAGAAAATTCGGCCTATTGTAGTTGGCCGCCAATTCTCAACTTTGCTTCCATCCTTGTTATCTTTAGATATTAATGTGGTCCTATTTTCCTTTCATGCGGCCGGAAAATAGGAACCATATTCTCTCGCCTATTTCCTCGACGGTAATCGGCATGAAGTAGTCACATAGTGGCAACTTTGTGGGTCCAGTTCTACCCCACAAAGCCTCATAGAGCCTCTTCACTTCCCTTGCCTCCTGCAGTTGCCTGGCTGGTTATAAGTTGGCTAGATCGTTGTTTACAATTACATCGGCCAACTTCTCTGGACATTCCTTAAATATCTGCTGGCTAAGTGCGTAGGTGTACCTTTTTCTCTTATTTCTGCTTGCCTTTTTCTTTTCTCCATCCCTTTAATTATAATTTGCCTTCTGATTATATCAGGGATTATCTCTTACATTACTTGTATTTCTTAGTACTCCATACAAAAATGTACTAATAAAATTATCCATTTTTTTGATTAAAAGTTGTCTGTTCTCTTTTGATTCGGCCCAAATTTCATTCAACCGGGTGTGAATATCCCTTAACACAGGGGGCACCTCGGTTTGATTTTCAATCCCATTTTCAAGGCTTTGCCGCCACTCATGAACCATTTCCTCATTAGTTTCGTTTGTTTCTGGGCTCGCAGACGCCATGGATGGTTCAACGAGATCGCACCCGCCCTCTGTCTCTAGGGCTCCCTCCTGAAGGCTCCATTCCATGTTTGCAGTTCTTAAGGTCCTCCTTTTGCTTCTTATTTGCTCAGCAGCTTACGTTGTTAAAATTTTGCTGATCTCTAAATTGGGGCATTTGTGATCTTTATATATTGCATCAAGTTCCTTCAGGAGAGTAACCTCTTCTCCTTTCCATACTTAGTCACTTGTTTCCTGGGGGGGGGGGGAGTCCGTCGCTTCCTTTCTTTTGATATTTCTAACGACAGGGTGCGCATGTCGTTCATGAATCGATAGCTCTTTTTGGGACCCGAAACTCATGGAGCAAGCATTGCATTTAAATCAACCCTCACTGCATTGCGGGGGGTTCGCTACATTTCGGAATGTGGCATCTTGCCGTATGGAGCTTAAAAAAGCTTTTTCCGCATTTAAAACATTCAATGCAGGCACCCACATAATGTAGACTAAGGTGCTTGTCTAGGTCTCGCAACGTCGTAAAGAAAAGATTGACTTCCCTTTTCTCGCAGACCAGACAAGCAACCTCGTCCCCACTGACGGTACCATTATTTTAAATCAAGTCCAGGGACATAGCCAAGTTGTCAACTATGGTCCCAATCGAAGCGGATAAATCCACCACAGCGCTTTCGGAACCGAAAAGCGCTGCGTCCGAGGTGTTTTTATTCTTACTCATTTTTAACAAATAAAAGTTTTGTGGTCCTATACATTAATTCCCATCATAATCCAGTAATTCCCGTTGTTTGGCAAGCCGACTATTAATTTGATTATTTTTATCTTCTACCCATTCATTACCACTCTGCGTTTGGTCATGAACAGCGCGTCCGGGGAACAAATCTGTACGCTGAAGCGGTGTACATGTTACTGCCGGTACCACGGGGAGGCAGGAGTGCGACTTGAGCAGGTGAGACCTAAGTCTCCCCTGCTCCCGAGCAACTCTGTCTCTCCAAGGGACCCGCAGTACGACCGTTAAACAGCGGCGTGCTGCTTACGGACTGTCGTGCTACTAAAACGCAGCCCCAGACTTCCCAGGTTTAACCTCCTTGTCGAATGTCGTGCCAAAAGTCCAATAAGTTCCATCCATTTCGTCAATAAGTCAAACCTGTCGCAGAACCGACTTTAATTCATATCGCCAAATGCCTTTGTCTCCACACTCCATTTAGCCATGGACGCCGCGTCCGGGGAACTATTCCCCATGTCGACGTGGTGTACATGTTACCGGCGGTACCACGGGGAGGTAGGGGTACGACTTGAGCAGACGATACCAAAGGCTCCCCTGCCCCCGAGCAACTATGACATTCCGAGGAAACCACAGCACAACCGTTTAATAGCGGTATGCTGCTTACAGCCCTTTAGAGAGTCATAGTCACTCCCGCCGTTGACATGTTCTTACTCTCTTCACGTTGACATTCTGAACTTTGGGCAGAAATCACATTGCGTCAACAACCTTGAGGCCTATCGCAATTTGGTTAGGGATAGCCAGGCCTGGGATTCTCTTATCTGTATTAACCCTTTTGCTACTGCGATTCGGTCACCCGTAGCACCGCGACTGAACTGGACTCCGTGCCAAAAGTATACGCCTTATTTATCTTGGAAGAAAGCGGACTTTTTTTTTAAAACAATATACTCATAATTTCTACGTAAAAGATACAAACTTATTTAATGAGTATAAAAAGTTGGATTAACAATTGAAAATGGTGAAAGAATAATATACAGTGATGTTTCCGAACATATCATACTAAATTGAATAATTAATGATATGTTTTGAAGCATGAAAACGCGCACAATCCAACATCACATTCTTCGCATTGATAACGAGATTCTCGTCTTTTATGGATTATTATGGACATATCTTCGTGATGTAGTCTTTCTGTAGCTTCGTAAAGTGAAGGAAAATGTCTTTCGTTGAGTCTTGATGAGTGATTATTTCCGGATGTAATAGGACGTCGCGTTGTTTTTTCTGCTATTTCATTAAAATTTGATCTATTTATTTCAGTTGGAATTTCGCAATTGATATTGTTTTGTTGGTTTTCAATTTGTACAGACAATATGAATTCCATAAACACATATCAATCTAATGGAAGAAATATTTTTTTGTACCATTTCGTTGTTTTGCGAGTAAAATTACAATGCTGATGACCATGTCGGTCCTGTCTACAGCACCTATCAATTTATTATAGTCGTGTACACAAGATGGTTTCTATAAAATTTCTTGTGCATTGTAGTGTTTTGGTCCACAACTTCTTCTGTATGTATTGTTAAAATTATGAAAATCTCTTTTTTTATCGTGCCATTTTATGTCTAATATATTTACAGACGAGCGAAAGCATGCTCTTCCTTTTTGTAATTTTTCGTTCATTTCTGGTATTCCTACTTTCCTTTCTTTTACGGTGCCATACGTATTTGTAAAATTTTTATGTAATATATCAAATAATGCGGGGCTTGCGTACCAATTGTCGTCGTAAATGGTGTGGCCTTTACCTAAATATGGTTCTAGGAGGGACATTACAATACTTCCTGATTTACCACAGTCCTTATGTTCAGACCCTGTAGTAGTACCAGCCTCCGTATAAATAAGAAGGTAATGAATGTAACCCGTCTTGCAGTCGCAAAGAACAAGCGATTTTATCGCGTCACGTCGTACATGTAATATCGTCTATGGAATATATTGTAATTATATCCTGGTATTTGTAATTTAATGATGGTTTATTCACAATGAATGGATTGTACAGATGTATAAACTAACAACTGCCTCTGCTTTCGCATCCCTTTTGTCTTTTCTTAGACCCCCCACGCACATGTTCCGCAAACGTTCATGGCCAGGGTCACGTAGAACTTTTCTACGAAACTATTCAATTGAAGGACCGACGACGTAGAGAAAGTAGCTTTCAGACAAGTTGCCCAAAATGGCGATAATTCTTAAAATTTCCAGCAGTTTCCGCACTAAACCACTAGTGTCGTTACACTTCTATATTGATACAAATAACAAATAACTGACAAATGGCCATATCCTTCGCGAGGATTCATCACACTGCATATAAGAAAGTATAGGTGTTCTTAGTAGCATATAAAAATGCATTATAGTTGCAGTCGTAAACTATTTATCGTAATTTGTATATATTTGCGGTTTTATGTAAATATTAATCCTTAATTAAAGAGGAAAATAAATGGTGCATACTCTACTTTGAATTTATTTTAACAAATGATGTAAGTAATGATTTGGATCAGATAAATCTCTATCAAAGTTGATCGACGATTAGACTTTGTCTCTATGATTCTTCGCTAATTCTAACATAAACAGGTCAACATAAGAGTCCACGGCACTCTCACCGCGTCATACAGATACAAGGAATTTAAAAGCTGTATGCAATTTGTATATAGTATA
The DNA here is from genome assembly GCF_014825855.1 of Bombus pyrosoma. Lineage (NCBI taxonomy): Eukaryota > Metazoa > Arthropoda > Insecta > Hymenoptera > Apidae > Bombus > Bombus pyrosoma. Next base: position 3,360,555 of record NC_057787.1, on the reverse strand, counting down.
TAAAATTATGTAAAATATTTGTATTGATATGTAAAATAGCTCGAGCGATACAGTCCCATGCAATGCCTCGAGCATTTCCGTTTGAAACGCCTGAGCTGGACCATCTGTCTCGTTGCAACGTAGAACGAAATCGGACAGGCATAAGTCGGGATAGAGTTGTTACCAGCAATTTGTACGAAAGAAGACTACACTTCGCGTGGAGATGCTTTGAGAAAAACGAACCATTATTTGCTATAAATGTCTTTTCTAATTTATTTTGTATTTGTGTTTTAATATGCTGTGTAATCTGTAATTTGCGATACAAATATATATCGAGATATTTGACCATTTTCTTACGCGGAACGGATAGGAGCAATTGCTGGTGATAAGAAATCAGCGAGAATGTCGAGTCACATCACGATTGAAGTTAAAATGTCTAGACATGTGCAGCCCGAAAGGAATAGACTCGCACTTTCTAGTATTTATACGGAACTTTCAGCTACCACAGTAAACCATAATTCGATCGAGAACTTTCTACGGCTTGGAATTAATTTTTGGCAAATAAATTGCCGCCGCGTAAATCGGGATGTAATCAGCAAATACCAACGCACATGGGTTAAGATCGCTATTGAGATGGAGGAGGCTCAAAGCATGACTAAAATATAAATTAAACAGGATGGAGATGTTGAACCTTCTCTGTTGCAGCCCGTTATTCACCCCGAAGGCGACATTCCAACTTGCCATCCAATGAGACACCTTCCGGAGATTATAGACGAAATCATCTGAAATAGATATTTAGGAAAACCGTATCGTATCAGCTTTTATAGCAAACCGCTTGATCGAAACATGTCAAAAGCCCTTTCTAGGTCTATGAGGAGAGTTTTCCTACCAGCAGACGTCTGACACAAATTTTATTATTGCGTGGACCTTATGTATTTGACCCGGAAGTCAAATTGCTAATCGACAAGAATGGAAGCCTCTTTACAATGAAACAGTATGAGTCTCCGTATCGCCCTCTCAGAGACCTTACTAATGGATTTCTTACTAATGGATGGAAGAATGTATATCTTTGCGGGAGCTATATTGGTACTGAGTTGAAGATATTAAAGCCAGATAACCTTCTCCCAATCAGAAACTTTAATTGAATCGTTAATGAATCTACCGATGTGAAATAATTCTCTGAGACATCGGAGCCGGAGCGGTTACTAGCCCTGTTTCCTCCGGTGAAGGTACAGACCTTGTTCCAGCGCCCCGGACTCAACGAAGATCTGAGTTTTCAAGGTTATGAAATTTGGGGATCTGAGAAGATCATCACACACGTTTCGGCGCACACTCTCATAATTTGTCCCCAGTAGTCTTGCGGGATTCACGAAGCTTACCACGCGGTAGAAAAGAGACCTGGCAAAATATGCTTCGCTATATACAAATAACAAGTGCCTTTGTAATGAGTGATAAAAGTTTAACAAGTTTCAAGTGATGAAATAGCACGCGCGCACAATAGTAATTAAGGACCTGTACAAAGAACAGTTCATAATTTGAAAGGAAATCACGGCACACAATCATGAATAACAGAAGCACGTGTTGCGTGCACGTTTATTCTTGGTATCTCATCGCGTTACTAATAAGTTCTGGGGAGCCAACGGCAGCGGAGGCGTCATGATCTCGACTTCTTTGTCGGCTTGGTACCAGTAACGATGCACCTTCTGCTGTGTAACACTAGGCGAGGAGGATGTTCAACTGTGGAAGAAGGTGAGAATCGTCTGAAGAAAATTTGGGGGCGAAGATCACGAGGTTAGCCGTATTGCCTAGCACTCGTCTAACTTGCGGAAACATGCTTTTGGAATCTTTACTTCTTTGGATCCAGAGAACTCGTGAATCTATCAGGGGCCTTCCTGGTACGCCTTTTTATGGTTCTATAGCACTTACCCTGTTCCATGAACGATGGGATAGAGTAACATAGTGTGCCGAAGCACTTCTTCAGCCGATTTCAGATGCGGAAGATACTGTGCTTGTCTTGAAGCAAACCTCCGAAGCGGAAATCCAGATATCTCTCAACGCAATTGAAATCCCCTGTGAGAAATGGAATGGAGGCTTCTAGGGCCGAAAGAATATTGTTATTTATCGTCTGGAGGACGATCTTTACTTCTGCTGTGTACTACTGACTGTTATCTTAGTTTTCTTATCCTCGTGGAAAGAGATATCAAATTCTGAGAGCTCGGTGCAGAAAAATATGCTGCTTTTCCACGAGTACCAAATCCAAGAACAACTGCGCCTTGACAAATCAAATGCCATCAAAATCAGTGTCACTGACCTGGAGGACTCCACCTGTCACTCGTTAAATCAGTGTCACAGGTTCTCGTCTCTGTTATTATTTAACGTGCTGCACAAGAGAACGTGTCTTGCGTTATAATCACCACCCAGGATGAAAGATTGTATCGCACAGATAGAGTTTTCCGAAAAGCGCGTCTCATTCTTCGGCAATGACTTTGTGACAAGACACAAGCTTAAGAGCCTGCAACAAAAATAGAATATATGAAAAGCCGCATTGTTTGCTAGGTTTATCGTGACAACTGAAAGCTCCATTCCCCCTTGTCTGTACGTGTTTAGTGATTATCGCTTCAAAGTTAAATGCTATGCTAATCGAAATGAATTAAATGATAAAAAGCCGTTCTGCCCCCAAACTTCGAGTTCAAGTGGTCATACCCTCTCGAAAACAGGACCATTGAACAAGACCTTATGCCTCTCCGTGAGCTTCGTCTTTGCCAGCAGGACCACTTCAAACGAGATAGCTTGCAGGTGTTGCAGCAATAGTGACATACGATTATTAGAGACAAGCGGATTGGTATTGGATTTCGCAATTTCGAAGTTTGTTAGACGTCCAAAGTCACTTGTGATAAATCTGTCAGAGTTTATCCATACCATCTTAGCAATAATGCGTTCATTTCCGTCAAATGAACATGGAATAATTTCTTGAAGGGGTCTATGCTGTCCATCAGGTTCGCCATATTGTCCATATTCATCGTGCGCTCCACTGAGACAATGGATTACTTTGATCAAGAGTATCGTAAAGGGGTGAAAACGTGTGAAGCTCTTTGGCGGGTTTACGAAGTTGTTGAAGGATTTTATTTTACTCTTCTTCCGCTTCTCTGTCATTTGAGCACGCTTCTTGATTTCTAAATGAATCGAGTATCTTCTGTATAGGACCTGACTTCCTGTTCTTCGTTTGCTGGCTCACAACTGTATATCTGTTTATCGAGCATGAGTTCGGAGCGTGATCACACTTTACGCATCATATTCTATTCTTTTACTGCTTTACTGTAATTTATTGTTCTTGCATTGTAGTCTGTAGGATTTCCTGTATATATCTCATTTCACTATTTTGTCGAGCATATAGTGCCTCTGGAACAGACTCATTATCACACTTCCAAGTGATAGTTTCATGATAAACGTCTCGAGTTTTTTATTGTTTTGTTGAAGATGGTTAGTTTCGAATCTGTCCATTTTAACAACTTTGACCTGAATGATGTTAAAACTAGTTCCTTGCAAGAAGTGATCCTCACACATACATTTTACAATCCCATTTATATGTTTCTTCTGTGGTATGAATGTAAAGAACTGCATTCTTTCGGTTTTCAACGTGTTGTACATGCTTTTTAATTAATTAATTAATGGGGCTGGGCTCCCATTATTTCTCTTGTTCGTCGGTATAGCAACGGCGGAATCTACAACTTTGTCTCCCCTATTCGGTGTCTGGGGAACTTAAATGTATTATTTTTTCCCGTATCCGAAATCTGTTTGATAATTCAAGCTCTTGAGAGACTGATATTGGGCCAGAATTGAGCAATAAGAATAATTTATTCTTTGTGTAATGAAATACCCTTATTTCCAGAAGTTGTGATCGCTTGTAGATTACTGTGTATTTTTTATTTTCTGAGATACATTGGACGAAATTAAAAATAGTGTAAAAAGATAACAGTGTATATATGAAATCTCAATCATATACGTTTTTTTCGGTTAGACTCGTGTAAGATTAATACTGAATCGGGAAATTTTGCGACAAAAGTTAAGAAACATATATTGTTCGCATTATATAATTACTTGCAACAGAAACTCTTAACAAAAAATAATCTGATAAGGTTTTGTATATCCAAATGCATTGGAATCAATAATTTTGTGAGAATATTCTTTACATTAGAATGCAACTTCTCGCCCGACGTGCTTGGTAGATTATCTGTCTCAATATTGTCTCTTATAATGTATTCGAAATGGAGAGAAGTGATTAATTTTGTCTATCTCCATTTTAGTGCTCTTAATAAATCAAAAAAATTATTTATAATTTTGTCATATTCCGTATTAATGGAGTTAATATTATGAATTATTTGTTAATGATGTATATGGAGTTAATAAATATGATTAATTATCCACTCGAAAGAAGAAACAAACTTATAAATGTATTTGTTTTCATTAAAGTAAATAAAATGTTATCACATTTGTATTGCATCGATCATCAATCATTAATGTCGCCAAAATTTCCTCGAATAAATAATCTGTACAAAAGAAAACCAAAATATTGAAATGTGTAAATGGAACAAATTATATCAAATTGAACCAATGATTAATGTTAAATTGCTTTCGAAAGATTGAGCTACTGCCAAATGTGATAAGCAAACACACCCATGTCAGTTCACGGATACAAAGCATACAATCATCGAGCGATCGATCGTCGAGCGGTCACGTAGAATTCAGGGTTGAATGATAAAAGAAAAGAATACTGAGTCGTGACCCAACTACTGATCTTCTTTATTACAAGTTCACCACTTACAAGCAATAGACTGATACTGAACCGGAGAAAGGTCTGCGCAAGAGCTACCCGAGCTGTCTGAAGTCTCGGCTTATATACATTTTGGTTTGAGGATGATGAGGTGTTTGGTGTAGGTTATGATGTGGAGAAATATCCGAAGGTCGAGGGTCGATGTCTTATCTATGATGTAGACTATGGTGTGTCATAGCTTCTGTATAGGCTATGATGATGGGGTGGTGATGTGTCGAAAGGAGTCCGAAGCTCGGAGTCTATGTCTTATCTCTGATTACTGTTTGTGAGCGGATGCCCATCTTGAGCGTGTGACACGGTTGTCGAGCGGTCGTTCGTCGAACAAACGATCCTCTCACAGATGATCATCACCTGGATCGCCGACACCGCGTTCCTCGCATCGTTCGAGACGTACAACGGAACCTGCTCGGAAATCTCATTCGTCATCAACTAAGAGTCGGAAAAATCCTCAACTAACATCGAAATAATCATCATTCAGGGACACAGGCCACATTATACGCTGTTAGACAACGTTACTGGCCTGTCAATGGCCGTAGCCAAGTATGGCGCACTATTAAAAAGTGCGTCCGTTGTTGCCGGGCCAACCCACCATCAGTTGACTATCTAATGGGAGATCTATCAGAGGCGCGTATTACCGAGTCACGGCCCTTCACCAACATCGGGATTGATTATTGTGGCCCCTTCTACATCAAGGAGAGAAGAGATCAAAGATCGCCGAAAGGTCAAAGTATACGTCGACATATTTATATGTCTGGCGACCAAAGCTGTCTACATCGAGATCGTCAGTGATCTAACCACCGACGCATTCCTGGCCGCTCTACGCCGATTCATCTCTTGGCGAGGATACTGCGCGACAATTTCGTCGGGGCTAGCAGGAAGTTACAAGAACTTCGAATCCTATTGCAGTCCGAAGATCACAAGAAAAGGATACAAAGTTTTCTCGCCGACCGACAGATACAATGGCGTTTCAATCCTCCAAATTCACCACACTTTGGCGGTTTTTGGGAAGCCGCGGTGAAATCATTTAAACGCCATCTCATCTGTGTCGTCGGCGAGGAACTCTTGACTTTTGAGCATCTCAACATCCTGATCATTGAAGTCGAAGCGATCCTCGACACACGCCCATTGACTCCCATATCATCCGATCCGAATGATCTCCCTGTCCTCACTTCCGGTCATTTTATAATAGGTGACATACTAACGAGCTTACGGGAGCGTGATTTCAGGACAGTTCCACCAGGCCGGTTATCCAGTAGGCAGCGCATCCACCAAATCAAACAACACACCTTGAACAGATGGTATCGAGAATACCTCACCGAGCCGGCCAGCCGTAACAAACGGATCAAGGGGAGTCACGGCATTCCAGAAGGCACCATTGTTATCCTCAGGGAGGATAATGTTGCATCAATACAATGGCCCTTGGGTCGCGTAATTAAGGTTCACCCAAAAGTCGATGGAATCATAAGGACAGCTACGGTAAAAACGGCAGTAAGTGTTCTGGATCGTAGCGTCAAACGACTGGTTCCCCTATCCTGTCAACTCGAGCAAGACGATATGGATGCAAGTGTAAACGGTTACGGTGGTAAAAGTTTCTTATAAACGTTTCCATCTTTTCATCTGGCCATATCACTATTAATTCGCACTTGCATGCGAAGACTTTTAATTAAAATTTTCATTACTCTCGCCACCGAATCCTAGCTTCCAGTATTAAACGAGTAACTCATAGATTGCATTATAACGCGTCAATCGCAAATAACGTGCGATGCGAATTCAATTAAAGAAATCGTAACGTTTTTATCCGGCCCGCGTCTGAACTGCCGCTTTGAGCGCCGGTAACATAAATCTCATTACCCGTGCTCCACAGTTCGCGCTACTTAGTCGCAATAATGAAAATCTAATTCTACTCACATCTTATAAGTGCGTAGCGAATCGTCGAACAACGCCGTTTTGAGTTTTTAGCGCGTATTTCTTTACACGCCTAACAATCTCGAAGATACGACAAACGTGTGATTATATAATTAGGTTTGAACGATATTTGCCGGAACGCGGAAGATTTCGTGATTTCATCGTCGACGAATGGAATTTCGGCAACGTTGAATTTTTACGCTCGATTGGCTATTCCTGCTGAAAACCTTCGTTTCATCCGTTTTTAATCCGTTAATTCGATTTATCCGATAGTCTGATCTGTCTCGGATAACGTTTCATTTCGCTTCGGTTTATATCCCAGTATTCGAAACTACTTGCCGTTGGACCGAGCGGAGTTGGGTTCGACGAATCCGAAGAAATCTCCTATGCACAAACGCAGGTTGGAGAGAAGCTCGGACGACTCGATTGGACGTAAGGTTTTACGGCAGCTGGACAAGATTCGTGAACGGCTGGCGTGAAAATATTGCACTGGGTTAACCTCCGTAATCCTTTCATCGGGCATAATTTCGCGACTACGCTTTATCTTCGCCGTCTGCCTTTTAAATTTCGTCTTGCTTGCCCAAACATCGAAACAACGTCTTTCTCGATAGCTGAACGACCGGATTTAAGCCCGGATCGATCGACCGTGGTCCTCTCGTCGCACACACGATTGAAATGGACGACGGAATGTTGGTGGAAATTCTCAGACGGAGGACAGAACGGGTTGATAGAATTATAGCGCGACCATAAAGCTCGACAAAAGGATATTTGTCTCCGCCGATAAAGATAACCGCACTGTCGAAAAAAGCTGACCACGCCGAGCTGCCAATTAAAATTAAAAGAAAGTTTCAAGCGAGATGAATCACAGTTCGTGTGGCATCCGATCTCGCTGAAAAACGAACCGCGTTTCCCGAGTCCCTTCACGGATGTGGCCGAGAGTAAAAATACTAACAAGTTTTAACGCTCGATACGTGTTTGTTCCGTATAACGTTAAACTGATTTTATGTATTAGGTATTACGCGAGACTGTACGCGAGACTGTACACGTGACTGTACAGGTACTACGAGAGAACATCGAAGTAAGCTTTGGCACGAGTTATCATATTGCTTCCACTCGGAATTCTCATTTTCATAGATCCACCGGAAAATTGTGAAATTATTTTCTCTATCACAGCATAGAAACTTGTAGTCGACACAGTTTTTGCCAGAATTTGGAATGTTTCTAATACGATGTGTTTACGAATTACACCTCGAACAAATACAAATTAATGTTTATTGCAATAACTTTGTAAAGATAGTTACACTGATGCGTATGTATAAGTTAAGTAAGTGATTGATTTAAGGATAGAAACCCGGTAATGACAAATTCGATAAATAGTTGCTAGTGTGAAGTATCGTACGTGAGAAAAACTAACTTTCCCGTGTCTTCCCGTAGTAAACGATAAGGCTTTGGAATCGAGTCAGTGAAAAGATGCTTGTACGGTCTGATGGACTTTAGCTAGAAAATGCTTGAGATTTCTGATAGGTTCTTAAGACTATTGGGGGTATGCAGTAAGGACGCGGGGACATCTGGTTGCCATCTTTAGAGTTTAGTATCTACGAGTGTCTACGAGCATCTTTCTGTATCAATAAGCGATTTAAGTGTTACCACGGGTTATATACCGAGTTATTCGACGAGCATTTATCCGCGATTTTACTTTGCGATTTATACTTCGTACTAGCGACTCAGCGAATATAGGCTATGCATTAATTTATTATTTTTAAATATATTCGACGGTTACGACAACAAACGATAACTTTCAATAACGCTCACGGCCAAACATCCTATAGACCTGTCCTCTACATTTCTTTTCCAGTTAGCAGTTTCGTATTTTCACGTCTCGTCCGAAGCTATCGATGCAAACATTGGAGGCATCCCTTCGCGGAGACTGAAACAACGAAGGNAAGGACACGCGAACGAAGAAACGAATCAACGAGTAATGGACGTAGTTATCTGCGATGGATAGTTACATTTAAGCGTGACTGGTTCGCTTGATCTTAATCGCGACTAGCTCCGCACTATTAATCGTATCCGGTTCCACCGAAAACCGTTTAAGTTGAAGCGAAATTGCCGTTTCTACGAGTGACTATTCGCTCGTCTAAGAAATTTGATGATTTGAACACGGCAGGAATTAAATAGCAGGCAATCTATAATACAATTAAAGCGAACGCATTCTCCTGTTCAAAGCATCCGAGATGAAACAAGACGAAAAGTGACGAGACGAGACGAGACGAGATGAGACCACGTTAATGTTTGAAATATCTCGTGCTAATAAGAAACGCCGAGTTACTCAAAGTTGCTCTTCGAGGATAACCGTAATCGCGACAAACATTGTCGATCGAATCTAATCGTATGCGACGAAAGGCAGGCCACTCCGTTTCTGAAATTCACTCGAGACCGCGAACGGAATGATGGAAAATGCTCTTTGGAAACGTATGTCGTTGAAAAGACACGCGCCGCGTATATTCGCTGTAGAAAGCTGACGTGATCGAAACGATTTAATTTTCCAGGTCGTTGTTGCAGATATTGCTCAAAGTTCTTGCATTTGTTGGAGAAAGGGCTTCCGATCGGAACAAAGACTGGGACAAAGGCGGCTTTGCTGGCTTCTGGAACTTCAATCCCGAAGAGTTTCGACGTGCTGGCACGCTGCGCGCCGCTAAAAATCATTGTTAACCGAACGTCTTAAATTTCAAGTCTAGAATTCTACGAGTCTTAAAAGCTGTCCTCTTCGAGATTCTCTCTGTGCGCCTCGTAGTCAGGAATCGGGAACGGAGAGTGTAGCTCTCTTTTTCGGCGGTCTATTGTATCTCGAATCTATTACACTTTTCCCAACTCGGGCACAGTGTAAATTTCGGTCGCCTCTGGCGAGAAAGGACGCCCCGGAATTTCTCCACTCACATCCTTAATCTTGAGTACGATATCAACAGGACACCGAGGGTCTCCAAAGCGTGATTTTTTTTTATTTAATACTTTGCATTCGCAATGCGTCCAATTTGGACATTTGGTAATTTCAACTGTTTGATTATCATGTGGGGGTACCATCTTCGTGTTTATCAGGTTATATCCTTTGTGTGCCCGCGGTGTGTGGGCTGGTTTAGGTAGAGAGTCGGTCGACGTAACACCGTGGAAAACGTGGAGGAGGAAGTTTAGGTTAAGCTGGGACGGATGGTTTTAGAGCCGGGTAAAAAAGCTGCCTCCGTGAAGTATCTCCCTTTCACGCTGGATAAATCTCGCACGCGTGACAACCTCTCTGAAAAGAGATAAGCGTCCGTGAAAAGAGGATCTTCTTTTTTCACCCGTTGATCCGCGGCCTCGCCGTCGTCGTCGTTCTCACATAAAATTAAAAAAGGGAAATCGAAGATGAAAAATAATAATAAAAAGAGAATTTGTTTCTTAACACACTGATTACAATCTACTTCCGAACTCCAGCCGTGACTTTCCAAGACTGAAGCTCTTACAACTTGACTTTCGATGTGATCCGATTCTTTTTCTTTGTCACCCCTCAACATCCCCACTATCCACGGGTTTGTTAGGCGTCCGCGACCTTTGTCACGCGTACCTTCTTCTCGAACAATCGGCGGAAGGTCCGTTGGGACATTGGTGGTTTATTAGGCACCTCGCTACGGCGATATACATCGTCGCCGAGTTCCGCCACGTCATTATTTCCGTCATCAGCCCATCGGTTCCGAAGCGCGGCCTGGTCTCTGATGTGGATTGAAATGTGGTTCATGTTACATCGTTGTCGTCGTCGTCGTCGTCGGACATCGTCGTCGGACATAGTCGTCGTCGTCAGACATCGTCCTTGTCGTCGGACAATACAATTTCCCACCTCGTTCTTTGCTCCCTGTCCTTTTCCCCTTCTTCCGTCACAGCGCCTCATAAATAATAAATAGCTATATAGAGCTCCCGCAGACGGTCAGTACATGTAGCGCCACCGCAATCAGCCTGTTGTAAAGCATTTCCAGCTTTCGTGAAACTAGACTGTTTTAAATTCAGTAGAAGAATAAATTGTTGACTGCGTCGAGAATGCGAAAATACGCACTGGTATAGACGTTTGTGAAAGGCAGATGTCAGAGATCGATTTCATTGAATCGTGCGCTGCGTCAACCGGTTTATATAATTTCGAATTTATAAGACGAGCATCGCAGAACCATGTGATTACCGCGTTTCCGGGAAAACTTGTATTTGCGATGAAAAATGGGACACTTAGGGGAAATCGATTCGATGTTCAAACGATGTTCCCTCTCCTCCTTCTTTCTGATTCGATCTCAGGGGTTCGTCGATAAATCGCAAGTAATCGCCATCCCATCGAGTGGCTGTTAAAAAGTCGGCTCCCCCCGTTAGCTCGATATCTGTTTAAATGTGTGTATATCATGTAGAATGTAACTCCTTCAACTTTTAGAATGGCGATATCTTAGGAATGGTGATTCTTAGGAAAAAAAATATGCGGAACATTTTTGTAGATAATTTTATGATCTACAATTTTTGTCTGAGCTATATTTTCGATAAAACTTACTGTTTTCAAGAAAAATTCAGAAAATCCGAAAATTTTGACTTTGACCTTGAATAATTTTTTTAGCACCCATGGGATCAATGGGGATTTTTGCCACTTCAACATTTTATTTCAACTGGTGTACCCAAGTCTCCACCAAAATTTAGCTTTGTCGGAATTTTCATTATTTGATCACTATTTTTATGTCTAATTTGACCGGACTAAAAATCTATTTTCAATTTATACCCGTTTTACGTGCGGTATAAACTTACCGCAATTACAACGAATACAACGAATCGATTTGACTTGCTATCTATTTAAGCGACGGTTGTTTGTGCAAGCGCACGCGATGTTTGATTTTCCTAGCGAAAATCATCTCACTAGGAAATGAATAATTAAAAGGTCCTCTAACGCGATAAAACTTGAACGACATTCGATCGATGCGAATCATTTATTCGTGTAATTACATCCGTCAATAATCAAGTTTCCTCCGTACTCGCAGCATCGGATGTTCAAGAGAGTGTAGCCGATTTAAAAATTCTGATACGCTAATGTCTCTGCCTCTTAAAATTGTTCGCATCCCAGCATAAAGCCATCCGAGATAAAATGTAATTTGCCTCGTATAGATGCAACGATCAAGATTCGCGAACGCGATAATTTTAAATTAACCGACTGACGCGTATATTTGCTTTCCAGTTATCACCGACTGTAGTTATTACTCACAGCACCCTGCAATTTGCTCATACCGATGACTGAACTCTAATCACCTCCGAAACAGTAAATGGTAAGACGACCTCGATGATTTCGTATCGTCCCTCCTGGTTAGACAATTAAGACGTAAAGCGCGAAACGAGCTTGCGAAACTGCTTCATCAATACCGTCATTCGTACGAAAAAGATTGGTACGAATAAATTATGGAAATTCGTAAATACGATTATACGGAGATGAATTTTATGAAATTGCAAGGTAAATGCGAACGCGTTTTCCCATATATTACCTTTCTTCCTCGTTATACGTGATCGCAAGCGTGAAGAGGGCCGTAATGGAAATTACACTTATTTGGTCAGAAATCAGCACCGCCGGAATATATTTGCGTTTTTGTCAGAAGTTTCATATCAAGTTATTACGCGCTCTTAACTAGGACGTTGTCTCCGAATCTACAGCCGAGTAGTCTATGTCCGAAACAAGCTCGGAATGATTTACGACTTACGCGGCTATGTTTGCGATCGTGGAAACTTATAACTCTGCCATTAGGAATGTCAAATTAGGAAGAGTAGTCAGTTTATACGGAGTACGGGGAAAAATGGAAAAGAATTCGCCAGTTATTCAAATTGCAAATCGTCGAGAAGCAAAATTGGTTCGTGTTGGAACGAGACACGGCTCCGGTTCGTTATTCGATAACGACAATAAATTTCGCACGCTAGCTTATGATAATAACACACGGGGAATATGTAATCGATAACACGCGAGATCGTCGTCGATAATAGAAGAAAATTCAATTCATTTCGACCACGAATCGCCGAACAATGTCGACAACAATTTTTGATATCCTGTTCGCGGCAAGAATATTTTCTCTTTCACGTACGATGCAATTATATTCGCATACCCATTACGTCCACGTCATCAGCGGTCTTCCTTTCAATTTACCTTCTACGAAACCAGCGAAACCGTCCACCGACGTCCACACACACGACAGAATACACGGCATGGGAACTTACGTCGAGTTCCAGTGGAAGACAGTTTAACATGTTACAGTTAACAGGCTAAGTCTCCTGCGGGGTCCAAATCCGACCGTCGGTGCGCAGAACGTAAATAGCGCGACAAGCGGGTATTCATTGTTTATCGCCTTCCATCCATTATTTATCGTCTTTTATCCATTGTTTATCGCCTTCGATTCATTGTAAAGAAAAGATTATTTAGTTCTGAAATGGAGAAAGCGATATGTACTTTAGCACGTTCGTGGGGAGACACGATCTCGAAGAGACGCGCCAACGGGAGTCGTAAATTCCCGTTACGATTGACTAATCGACGCCACGAATCGTTCGATCCCTTATTTCTTGTGGGATAATAAGGGTGGTTAATTGAATATAACGCTGCGATTAATAGGTTATTATATATTTAAACGATCCAACAACTTCGCTGCTATACAAGAATGGACGTTTGAAAAGACAGCGACGAGTGGGTACGACCTGAGACTCCTCTCGTGTTGTTGCGTATGGTGTATTTTGTCGACTGACTGTATTCGACTTGTTGACTTCTTGAGGTTTCTTGAACTGTTCTTTGACTCGGGATGATGTAGACTGATTAATTTGCTCTTATGGTGTCTCGGAGGAAAGCTTGGTGTGGGTGTGCCGTTTGACCGAAGAACGCGGATTCGTTGTTCACACTTTTCGTCAGGGAAGTGAGGGTAACGATCCGCGATGCCGATTGGTTATGACCCACGCTAATGAAAAAGGATATGAGGAAGTCTCCTACCAACGTAGAGCGGGGGTGACTTTGTTCCTGAGGAAAAAACAGACTTTTTCGGTAGACATATGTTCGTTTTTCCCATTCGATGACTGTCCGTCTTCTCCGTGACTTTTAAGAACGCCTAATAAACCCAAGGACTTTTCTAAAACCCAGCCATAAACCGAAAACACTTATAAGATTATCAAATCCTCCAGGACAAGCAATTTGACTGGCAAACATGTGTGGAAACAATGCAGTTAAAAGTTAATGTTTTATGGTGGGTCCTTGGGTTTATTGAGGATCGGGAAGACTATAGATTGACCGTTGGCTGCCAGGTAGCGAGGGATGGAGTGCAGATGTCTCACGCGACGTAACACGATAAGCTTTCCAGCTAGAGTATTCGGATGGATCTCATAGCAGATATCTCAGATCTTTCATTTAGTCAAGAAGCATACTTGTGAGACACTTGCTTCATCCACAAAATATTCAGTAAACAGTGTGAAAATATATTTGAAAGTGAGGAGAGTAGTGATGACGGAGTCTACAACTATCGTTCGAAGTGCTCAAAATCACCCTAAATGTGTTTAGAATGTTCATACGAATACCATGCGATATAGAATAATGTAATATATTATCCAGAATATAAATTAATAAATAGTATGGTATAATGTATTTTTAATACTTTTATGCTGCATATCCTATATATAATATCGTATATTTAACTTTAACAAGAAGAGCGCCACCATACTTTGGTGACGGGGTCCCCACGGAAATATACCCGTCACATAGATATGTGCGACGTGGTGACGAACGTGTTAATCCGCTGAAACAACAACGGCCTCGATTTAACCACTACATGGTCAGCGAAAATTAATAACCTCGTAAATTACTTGCCGTTTTTTCTTTCGATCGATAGCGATAATCGCTTCAAACTAGTCACGGTCGTTCTCCCCCCTCCCCCGCCCTTTTACTCGGCTCTCCTATAACAGTCGCTAATTCTAAACACGCTGAGGTAGATGATTAACAAGTAGCTTTAGAAGAAAACGCTGTAGATTTTTCGCGGAACGAATTTCTAGATCGCAACTCTAATTAACGTATTCATGGTCGCGGGCTCGCGGAACCCTTAGCAAAGTTAGCCCAATAGCACGTCTAAGTTTTGAATAGAACAGTGAATTCGAGTCCGTGGCGCGGAATAAACGTTATCCTAGCCGGGCGTTTCCGTTTCCGGCGGCACGTTCATCGTTAATAACAAGCCCGCGAGGCAAGTGAGCCAACTCCGTTCATGCATACTAATACCCATAACCGCGAAGATTTGTCATTACCATAAACGCGCGAGCTTATCAGCCGTAGAACGTCGCGTCTTGATTTCACAGTTACGAACGAAACGAACAACGCGGTGCCCGTCTGATTTTCTTCCCAAACGATGCGACAGCCTGCTGTTAATTTGCCGGATCACGAGTCATCGACTTTTTTCATTGCGTCGTTTCGCAACGAATTAACGCTATCGTCTTCGACGGATTAATCGGTCGACCGGTGACACGAAGGGAAACCGATGAAATCCAGATAATCGCTTGTAATTTGAAATCCTCGTCAAATCTATAAAACGCAAAACACTGGACAAATCGTCCCTTTTTCCTTTTCTTCTTTTCTCAATGGGATTCGATGTAAATTCGTGTTTACCGTTGAGTCCGTTGTACGATTACCGTTTGAAGTGGCGTCGAATAACAATGGCCAAGCATCAAGGCGAAACGCTTTCCGCGTTTCATAAAAACTAGTTACGTACTGCTTCGCTTTTCGAAGACGAGTTTATCCTCTGCGTCCGTCGACGACGCGGAAAACTTCAGTCGCCCAGTATCTGTTGTTCACCACGGGAATTCGAACAAGAGGAGGCTTTCTCCTCTGGAATTCGGCCGAGAGAAACCTTTCCAGAACTCCGTCAAAGAACAAAAGTTCGATGATAATTATCTAGTGAATTTCCAGAAAAAGCTGAGTTCGTTGGAGCGCCGCAGACTCGCTGAACAAAGGATACGCTGGTGAAAACGTGCGCGATAGCCGGATAAAAAGAGGAAGAAGAGGGAATTAAAGAAATTTAACAAAGCCTGACCGACCTGGAAATTTGAATGATAAAGGGGAAAATAGAGGAACGCGGCGACTGGCACATCTTTTGCAAAGAAATCAGAGTGTGCGTGTTCGTTTATTATTGGAGGAATGACTCTATGAACGAAGCAAACATATAAGGTTTATTTCTGAAATCAGCTAACCCGTCAATTTTACGGGGCTCGTAGAGATAGGTATACTACATACAGGTTTCAAAAATTAGAAAGCCTAGGGAAAAAATAATTTTGTATATAAATTCTTTAGATGAAATGATTAATTTACGATGCAAAATGGTTCTAAAAATGCTATGGTTCTTGAGATATTCCATTTCGAAGTTCGAAATCCGCCAAATTGACGGGTCCCGTAAACCTAGTGTTAATGTTATTGCTATTTTTTTAGTGATAATTTAAAAAAAAGACTTTTTATTTATTAATAATTTATTTAAACGTGAAGCCTAATATTGTTCCTTTCAGACTTAATTTGAATAAATCGATTTTTTAAAGAAAAATGCATATTTTCGTTTACCCGTTAATTTGACGATTTGATATTTGATATTTTCGACTATTTCTTTCCTGTAGCTGGACGTTAATAAACGGATAATCCACAAGCGGTACCACGAACGTCGTTACACGAGTCTCTATCTCGATCACCCGGAATATCGACCGATCAACAACGAGAATATCGATAGCGAAATGAGAACGAGCGACGCGACCATACCATCGGCGAATGTCCGAATAGTTGGCCATGGAACTTTTGGACTGGAAATTTTCCATCGACTTTCGGATCCCGATCGATCGCTCGTATTCGCAGGTATGACGCGTCCACCAACGTCGTTTTGCTGATAAACGGCTCGATTCAATCGCGTTTAAATATCGTTCACACGCCCCTGAAAATTCTACCAGGCAATTCGATCGAGGACTAGGATTCGAAACCGCAGGTTACATATTCATCGGACCACTTTGCGAACATCTTTGTTGTCTTTGCCGGGTTTTTCATTCGTTTCACCGCGCTTTTGATTCACCGAGACAAAGCCTAGGTGTATACATGCTATATTACAGTATCGTATAGCAACTCGAGAGACGAGAAATAGAAAAGTTTTTACAATAAAACTGTTGAGATATGTATAATTTTCAGTGCTGGACTAGGTTAAACGCGCAGTAAGAATACTTGTATGCGAGTATTAGTGTGTGGGAGTATGTGTGTTCGCGGCGTCTCAAAAACAGATGGATGTAAACTGTCCAGTCGTTAGAAGCATCTGGAAGAGTCGTCGGTTAACAGTCGGGTAAAGAAGAAAATGCTGAGACGCGTGCAGATAAGTATCGATAAATATAATAGAGATCGTCCATTAGATAAATGTATAACTATTCTAACATTAATTAAAAGTGTAAATTTTGTGTTCTCATAACATTATTTCGGCTTCAAAGATCCAAAATTCTCAACAAAAACGGTTCGATTCCGCCCATGTTACCAGAATCACATGTTCCAGGAGAAAACCTAAGTACCTGTGACTCGCATTTTTCTCCAGAACGTCGTGAATATCGTCGAGTTTTCGCAAATGTCGTGAAATCTGAGACGAGACTTGGTCAATTGTTCCTTGGTCAATGGTTCCGTTTAAATCAGATAATCGGAGATCCGACACCGTATTTCCGTCATCGTCTACCAGCCGACGGATATTTTTATCAGATTAACATATTAACGAGAGAAAGAGCGAAGGACGCAAGAAGGTGATCGGAGCTGAACCTTCTTCGCAGTGTCTTACGGTGACGTAATCGGCTTATTTTTCAACGACTCGTTACTCAACGCGATCGAGCTGATTTATTACCCGATGGTCGTCGTGTTTTCCTATCTGTACCGTTGCTGCGCATCCGCCAGGAAACAAGTTCGCTAACACACCACGCTTCTCGTGTTACCCATTTCAGAATACACTGCTGTAAACTCGAGATCGAGAAGAATCCTGATTTTAGCGAATTAAAGTCTCGTGAAATCGAATTTAAACAGATATCGAGCTAACGGGGGGAGCCGACTTTTTAACAGCCACTCGATGGAATCGCGATTACTTGCGATTTATCGATGAACCCCTGAGGTCGAATCAGAAAGAAGGAGGAGAGGGAACATTGTTTGAACATCGAATCGATTTCCCCTAAGTATCCCATTTTTCATCGCAAATACAAGTTTTCCCGGAAACGCGGTGATCACATAGTTCTGCAATGCTCGTCTTATAAATTCGAAATTATATAAACCGGTTGACGCAGCGCACGATTCAATGAAATCGATCTCTGACATCTGTCTTTCACAAACGTTTATACCAGTACGCATTCTCGAAGCAGTCAACAATTTATTCTTCTACTGAATTTAAAACAGTCTAGTTTCACGAAAGCTGGAAATGCTTTACAACCGGCCGATTGTGGTGACGCTAAATGTACTGGCCGTCTGCGGGATCTTCATATAGCTATTTATTATTTATGAGGCACTGTGACGGAGGAAGGGGAAAAGGGCAGGGAGCAAAGAACGAGGTGGGAAATTGCATTGTCCGACGACGACAACGACGACGACGACGACGATGTCACAGGTGAAACTCAACTGATTACGCGATAAGATTGTCACAGGTGAAACTCGACTGATTACGCGATAAGATTGTCACAGGTGAAATTTAACGAATTATGCGATCAGATTCCAAGTGTCTTGTCACGAGCGACCACCTGGATGGCATCCGATCACTTTATTCATTCCCAGAAATATATGACCAACGTCTTCTCCCACTCCAACTAATAAACGATATAAATACTCCTCCTAAAATCATCCGAGTTAGTCTGAATAATTCTGAACAAGCATGAAAAAGCCTATCGTTGCGAAGCGCGAAGCGTCTACCATATAACAGTTGTAAAGAATTGTGTTGAAATAAAGAACTAGTCCTCCTGTTTAGAGATCGACATTTTCTTTAAGTCGCTTATTAATTATTACGTGACATTTTTGTCGATCCTGCCAGGATCCATTCGCTTCAGTGAAAACGAAATCACGATTTCGGCATACGCGTATCATTGAAGATTGTAGGATCAGCGGACCACTGCGAATCTTTGCTACTTCGCAGCCCTGCAGCAACTTTCAACGTTCCACTGCGGTGAAACTAGACGAGAGGACTACGGTCGGCTCAGAGAAAGCCTACTAATAAGATTCGAAATCTAGAACCAACCAGAGAGGAAACGTCCCAGAGTCTCCTCAACGGCCATAGCTACTACGGTAAGCTGGAAATCTGGATTCATTTGTACGTTACCGTGCGAAAAAACTAAGTTTCTCGAGCGTTTCGAGTTCAAGTAGCAACTATAGTTCAGACTCAGTAAATTCGATTAGAATCATGTCCGCACCGCGAAAAGACAAAATTGAAACTATTCATACTGCCTCTACAACTGGAGCTACGGATAATTCAACTCGTGCCATGCTCGATGCGATGCAAAAACAAAACGAGATTTTCACTAAACAAATAGAAGTTCTTACGCGACGTATAGAAGAAATACAACAGATAGCCGACAGTCAAAACAGGAGACGTACAGCAGAGATAGAACTACTAGGAAAAAATATCTCTAAAATAAAAATAGGACACGACGCTACTGCAGAATTAGGCTCCCTTATTACTATGGACGAATCTATTACCACAAGAGACAGAATTCCCTCACCATCCGCCCCGATTCGACCAGAAACAGACAACCATCCTTTCTATGAAGACCGTTTACCGCAATTCGCTTCTCCGAGCTTACGAGCCAGAGACGCGATAACATGTATACCACAGTTAAACAGCGGAGATGATATCGGAGTAGAAGAGTTCGTACGCGAAGTACGTGAAATACGAGCCATGTGTAGCGAACAACTACTTTTACTCAATATGATCAAGATCGAGAAAATTACGGGTAAAGCCGCAATGGCCATCTGTAATATACCGATCAACGAATACGGACAGCTGCACGATGTTCTACGACGAAACGTAGCCACCCAAGCCCCGTTAGGGAATAACAAGACCAGCTACGAGAAACAAGACAGCGCTACGACGAAAATGTTCAGAGCTATATCATCAGGTTCCGCCGAGCGTTCAATAAGCTACAATATAGTATAACAAACGAATACTCTGATGAAATTACTAGACGAGCAACAATGGGATTCTAAGAGACTCCGTAACTGACTTCATTCGAAGCCTACAAACTGAAATAGGACAAGTATTGCTCGCCAATCCACCGTACAATGTAGTCGAAGCCGAAAAGAAAGCCGCCGACATCGAGCGATACTTCAGGGAAGATCGAAGTCGACGACCAAAACTAATGTAACGATCACAATTCCCCGAGCAGCGACGACCAACGACCGATAATTCCAATTCAACCATTAGAAAACCAACTTCAACACCTAATCCAATGCCAAGGAACTCAGCCAAGCTGAACGAATGCCACTTATCCAAAGAACTCAACTGAAATGTTACAAATCGGACATGTCTCCAGTCAATGCAGAAATTTTCAAATACCCGGCCAACATCCGAGGCCACCAGCAGTCCACAATCTCGAGATACGCAAGGAGGAAATAGAGGAACCAATAGCACAGATCTACGAATCAACGCCACAACAGGAAGACTACCCGCAGTGCTTCTACGATCCAACGGACGACAACATAAATTCGTCGTTGATAGCGGAGCAGGAATTAATATACTCAAACGAAGATGCGTATTACAACCAAGAACAGTAAAACAACAAAAATTCTCAATGGGACACTGCAAATTTAATACTAACGAACACACCTTTATAAAATTATTCGATAAAACTTTAGAGTTCTTTGTAGTAAATGATAACTTTCTAATTATAGAGGACGGCATACTCGGTTTGCCAGCCCTATCTAAATACAAATTTGAACTCTCGAATCAACAACTAAAACTTGACGATAATATTCTCTTATTGCAACAGGAAAACAACGTACCTGCAAAACAAGCAGTGTCAAAAACAGTCTACTTGGAAAGAAAATCGACAACAATATGCTTTATCAATGACGGCGAGTGCTCAGCCAAAATAACCAATCTTATTGAAAATTCAAATACATACGATCAAGTCTCCACATTTAAAGATTTAGTCAGACTCTCGCATATAGAAAAAACCCTCCGCGAACCAATTGAAAAGATATTGCTGTTTTACCTCGACGTATTCAATTTAGAGACCGACCTTTTACCATGCACTAACCTTGCTAAGCACACAATGACGTTAAAAGAGAATAAAGTCATTAACACAAAATCCTACCGACTACCTGAATGCCACAAAGAAGAAATTAAACGACAAATGGACGAAATATTACAAAAAAAAACATCATAGAACCATCTGATTCCCCTTACAATTCACCAGTCTGGGTAGTACCGAAAAAAGCAGACGCCTCAGGGAAACAGAAGTGGCGAATCGTAATAGACTTCAGAAAAATAAACGAGCTAAGTGACCAAGACGCATACCCATTACCCGACATAGACGACATACTATCCCAACTAGGCAACGCAAAATTCTTCTCAGCCCTCGATTTATCCTCCGGATTCCACCAAATCCTAATGGACACAAACTCTAAGAAATACACAGCCTTCTCTACACCACAAAGACACTACCATTGCAATAGAATGCCATTCGGTTTAAAAAATGCATCTGCAACGTTCCAACGCATGATGGATACCGCGTTAAGAGGACTCATAAATAAACATTGTTTTGTATATTTAGACGACATTATAATATTCGGACAATCGATTAAAGAGCAACCTCGCGATAGTATTGCAATGCTTACGCGAAATTGGACTCAAATTACAGCCAGACAAATGCGAATTTCTCAAACCAGAACTAGAATATCTCGGACAAAGAGTAACCGCCGAAGGTGTAAAGCCAAATCCCAAAAAATTAGAAGCCGTTAGGAACTTCAAACAGCCGCGTAATCCCACAGACATCAAATCTTTCTTAGGACTAGCAGGTTATTACCGCAAATTCATCAGAAACTTTTCTAAAATCGCGAAACCATTTACTGAACTTACAAAGAAAAAGACACCATTTCATTGGACAGATAAAACCCAGGGAGCATTCCAAACATTAAAAGACAAACTCTGTTCATCACCCGTACTAAAATTCCCAGACTTTGCAAAACAATTCACATTAACAACCGATGCCAGTAACGAAGGTATAGATACTATCCTATCACAGGACGGACATCCATGTTGTTATATCTCACGAACTATGAACCCATCGAAACGAAATTATTCTACAACCGAAAAAGAACTTTTAACAATCGTATGGGCCGTGAAACGCCTCCGACAATATCTGCTAGGTCGGAAATTTCTTATTCGAACCGACCACCAAGCGCTAAAATGGCTACAGAACTGCAAGGACCCCTCATCACGCCTGATGAGATGGCGACTAAAATTCGAGGAATACGAATACGACATAGAATATACGAAGGGAAAAGATGCACTATCTAGAATACATGTTCTGACCAGACGAAGCGAAAATTTAGACATGGAACTCGATAAAAAGTATCACGATTGGGAAGAATCTACCGACGCGTTACCCAAAATTCTCAAAATGACTCCGAACCGTAAATCTTTCTATGAATTATCTAAAACAGAGGTAGGAAATTATGACAGAGTCAAATGATTAACCAAATTAAACGAAATTATTCACATAAACGAGAAGATAGGTATAGCCGACGACAGTTTCACAGAGACCGAGAAGAACGCGATCAAACGAATTTTATTATTTCTGAACGACACCGTAAAAGAATTAAATTTTGCATGGGAACCAATCCAAACATATAGCGACGAAGAAGTAGATAAATTATTAAGAGAAAATCACGATTTAGTAGGACACCCCGGAATACAGAAAACATACGATCGTATTCGTGAACGGCACAGAGTACCAGATTTGATGAAACGCATACAACAACACATAGAATCATGCGACACCTGCCAAACATCTAAAAATACACGTATCAGACCGCGCGAAGAACCTTGTATCACTGACACGCCCCTCGAACCAAACGATAAAATTGCTATGGACTCATTAGGCCCATTGAAAAAGACAAAGAAAGGCAATCAGTACATTCTATCCATACATGACGAACTGACTAAATACTTGATACTTGTACCACTAAAAACTCAGCAAACGGAAACGATTTGGAACGCACTCTTGAATCATTACATTTATATCTTTTCCGCTCCAAAAAAAATACTAACCGACCGCGGACAGAATTTTATATCTAGTTTGATGCAACAGTACGAAGACGCGTTTAAAATCAAACATATCAAAATGACATCTTTCCACCCACAGATTAACGGATCTTTAGAACGAACACACGCAGTAGTAATCGACATGTTAAAATCGATGCAGCGAAATTCAGATGAAGAATGGAACGAACTTAACTTTGTCTGTCTTGCATATAACACGATGATACATGACTCCACTGGTTACACGCCATTCGAACTCACATTCGGACACCAAGCCAATCTCCCTTCCACAATATCCAAAAATCCCCAACGCACATACGCAGACGAGGTCACGTTTCGCAAAAGAGAATGGGACTGTAGACTCCAACATGCTCGCGAAACGTTGATCAAAAACAAACAGCGATATCAGCGCGATCAAAAACGAAGAATTATACAACCTCAATCAGTTTTCAAAGAAGGAGACTCCGTTTTAGTACATAATGACCATAAAAGGCATAAACTCGATGTAGAATGGTTAGGACCATACACAATCGATAAAGTATGCACTCCATATTATCTGATTCAAGACAAAAAGATTTCAAGACAAAACACCATTAGAAGAAAATTCTGTATTCGTAGAAAACATAAGAAAAGGATATTTGTATAGCGATACTGCCAATATTATTATAAGATTAGACATTAGCGACATATACGAGCAAATAAGCACGATAAAACTATACAAATCAACAATAGACTCACACTCAACCAACAAAGAATACGCTGAAGAGTTATACGGATTACAAAATCGTATCAATTACCTGAAACAACTCGCGAAACATTTGAAAGCGTTAACACACACCCGAAGCAAACGAGGTTTACTCAACATCATAATATCGTATCGAAAAGTCTGTTTGAAACTCTCGACAGTGACGATCTTACACTCATAAACGAGAATATGGACAAACTATTAGATGACAGCAACAAAATCAAGACTATAATAGCTAACCAAACAGCACTTATGAGGAAAATTGTAAACTCAGAAATCCTAAACCACCTAGAGAAATTACAACTATGTATTAAAACAACAACAGCAGGCAGATATCTATAGATTTATGCTTAAAATGATCATGAACCTCGACACCGCGATGCAAACTCTACACTTTCAGTTAGACGAGATATTTAACATCATAATATTAGGCAAACAGGGAATAATTAGCCCACAAATACTTGACCCCGATGAATTTATAAAAAATTATGCCAAGGCAATAGGCAACCAGATATCAACACTGCGATCTCTGCCAAAACCGAACATTTTCAGTTTATACCTAACAAACCCGTGGATAGTGGGGATGTTGAGGGGTGACAAAGAAAAAGAATCGGATCCCATCGAAAGTCAAGTTGTAAGAGCTTCGGTCTTGGAAAGTCACGGCTGGAGTTCGGAAGTAGATTGTAATCAGTGTGTTAAGAAATAAATTCTTTTCTTATTATTATTTTTCATCTTCAATTTCCTTTTTTTTATTTTACGTGAGAACGGCGACGACGACGAGGCCGGGTATCAACGGCCTACGCAATCCAACTATGAAGAACAGCAAGTAATTTTAACATTGAAATACTTCAACGCTTCCAATCGAAAACGCTAAGATCCCTAATAAATGCACCCTGGTATGTCACTAACGAAGTAATACATCGCGACCTCAATATACCCACAGTCAGAGAAGAAATAACTAGATATAGCAACAGATATAGGAAAAGAGTCAACAAACACCGGAACCCCCTAATTACTAAATTACTTAACACGTCGGACCAGATCCGCAGACTAAAAAAATACTACCCGTTAGACCTAAGCACAAGATTTAATTAGATATTTATATTAAGTAATAATTACTGATTTATAATACTTATCTATAATTATACTTATCTATAATAAGTATTAACTTATTATAAATAATTAGCCATGTCACTGCGCCACGCCAGAGAAAATTACTGAAAATCCTCAATGCGAGAATTGATCGTAAATTAATAACAAATAAATAAAAAAAAAGAGTTTTCTTAAGAATGGTGACCACTTCAACAGGAAAAAAGAAAGGAAGAAAGAAACGGTCCCTTGTTTGAAATAAGAACGAGAAAGAAGGCGAGCCGAAAAGACGCGACCGGTAAAGATGAGGACGAAACGCGAAACACGTGCTTCTAGATTTTTGCAATTGGACTTCATCAAAAAGTTTATCGGCGTTGAAAGCGAGTCGCGTTGAGTGCAGTGACACTCGCAACGTGACGATTTTTGGCTCGGAGTCAAAAGTTCAGGATTTTCGAAAGGATAACGCAAAAGCGCGAATGATCAAGAAAGACTTGTTTCATTTGGCGCTTCTGAATTTGAAACTCTGATTGTATGAAAATCGCCGACCTGGGATTACGTGTAAAAATTGTAAAACCGTCTTCAGTTTCGATTCGCCAGGAAAGTGACAGATCTTAAAAGGTATGTGATTCGTAAAAAAAAAAAAGAAAAAAAGAAAGAAAGAGGAAGAAAAGGAAAAACGTACGTATCAGCGTATCTATAATTTGATATTTTCCGATAGTATCAGATTTATAAACCTGCGTGTCGTGCGCGGAGAAACTTTAAATTCGTTGTGCGAACAAGTTCGGGTAACTCGCGATGAGAATACGTTCTAAATTGTTAGAAGGGTTCGCGTAGAGGTCAGCAAGAAGGGAGAGGCGGTTAAACGACGTATGTCGAGGCATCCGCGTCCAATTTTGAGACAGGATCGAACTTCAAGGGTCTTTTTCCTAACAGAAATCAGTAACAGATGCACTGTACCGGTCGAAAATGCTTAAAATTTTTCTACAGAAAAGAACTTTAAAGTCACTTGGAAGGGATCCATCCAATAGCGGAACTACCGTGCTCGTTCCGGTATTACCGACAAAGCAGTCGAGCAAATGATTCTTCCCCTCCATTACGGTACGTCCCCTTAATACATCCACTTTTTCTATAAAATAAACAAGCAAACGATAAACACGCTGGTTAAAGAAAAAATTGAATTTGTCAAGAGGAAGCAAGAATGTATTCGAGTGCTGGCTTCTTGCAAATTCATCGAGAAAATCATTTCTACTTTTCATCTCCACTGTACGGTCGAAGATCGCAGTACGGTACAATACGCAGGGATATTTGTTTTTTGCCGACCTGGTTTCGTTTTCAAAAATCTCACAGCCCATGTTACGTCGAGCGACACTCTACCTAGACCAGGCCACACACCGCGGGCAAGATAGCAACCAGATGTCCGCACGTCCGTATCACGTACCCTCAATAGTCTTAAGAACCTACCATAAATCTCAGGAAATTCGAGCTAAGGTCCATCAGACCGAACAAACATCTCTAAACTAAATTGTTATCTAAAGGTTATTGTTTATTGCAAGAAGATACTGAAAGTTCGTTTTGCTCACGTGCGATATCTTACACTAGCAACTATCTATCGAAGATAAGCGGCTAAGACCCTTCCTAGTCCACCAACCTTCTTTTATCCAATCAGAAGCAATGTCTACTGTCCTCACTTTCCTAACCAAAATTGTCATCAACAAGTCAGCCCTTTTCGTGTCATTAAACCCACCCATCGCAAGCTTTCCTCCGCAGCATCATCTTCACAGAAAGTCAGTCTTTATGCATTTTTTGAACCATCATCATCTAAGCTTACGTCGCGTAAGCAGACAGGTTTTATTACGGTCTTATAGCGGATAATTTTGTTCTGCGTACTTAGGTTGGAGCGTCAGCCAGTGAGCCAATAAAATTTTTTGAGTTTATCCTTGAATTGTTTCGTTTTGTCTGTGATGTGTTTTTTCCATATTAATCAGATATCTGACTGTATGCTTGCTAGGAATTGTTGTGTTGTTAATGGTGACCTTAGGGCAGATTTGTTTGTAACGTGAAGGTTACCTGTGTGGATTTTTTTCGTTAATTTTGAAGCCCCATTTATGAAACCACTTTTCCATAGAGTCAAGACATCGCTGGAGAGTGGATGAAGCAATTATCGCGTCTGCGTGGGAAGCTAATAGCGTTGCGTCGTCAGCAAATGTTGCTATGTTTATCTCTGTTGATATTGGTAAATCGGCAGTGTATGGAAGAAGTCGTTTCGTTAGCATCTTCTCGAATAGTTTTGACAAGGTAGGTAGAAGACTAATTGGGCGATATTATTTAGTTTCATATATTGGTTTTCCGGGTTTAGGGATGAGAGTAATCAGTGAAATTTTCCAGGCCTTAGGATAGTATTCAAGGCGAAGAATTGCGTTAAAAATTGATGTGATGAGTGCAATACCTTTAATGGGAAGTTCCTTGATTGCTTTATTGCATATTAGGTCATGCCCTGCTGCTTTCCTGGGATTTAGGCGACGGATTAATTCTATAATTTCTACAGAAGTGAAAGGTTCAATAGGAGGGGACATTTGGAAGGGAGAGTGCAAGTATTCAGTAATATCGGTGGCAGATTTGGAGGAATGGGGTTTAAATACTTTAGATAGGTGATTAGCAAACAGGTTGGCTTTTTCTATGGCGCTACGCGCCCATCCACCTTGCGGACGGCGGATTGGAGAGATTATTTGCGGGGGGGGGCGTAAGTTTCCTGGAAGCCTTCCATAGTGAGTAATTGGAGTCAGCTGTGGGGGACAAATTGGCGAGATATTTTTGAAAACAGCCATTTTTATAATTTTTTATCGTTTTGGTTAACTTCCTAGTTGTTTAGTTTGCGTTTGTCATCCGGTGTTCTATGGGTCTGCGTTTATCTGCTATTTTTTTTAATATGTAATGGGGACATTCACGTTTGCTGATAGAAGTCTTAGTAAGTGTGGAGGAGCGGATAGCGTTTATTATGCTCGTGTTTAAGTATTCCGTGGCTGTATCGATATCTTCATTAGTTTTTAGTGAAATTAAAGCTGAAGTTGAGTGATTAAAGACTTCTCTAAAGAGCTGTCAGTTGGTGAGTTGGTTATGAATAATGCCATTAGGTGGATTCTCGATAATTGTTGAACTGAATGTTGCTATAGCGGGGGAATGGTCAGAAGAGAGATCGGCCGAGGAATTGATGTGGACATATCTTGGCGAGATATTTTTAGTTATGAAGAAGTCAAGTAAGTCAGGTATTTTGTTAGTGTCAGTGGGCCAGTATGTGGGTGCATATGTGGTGAGGTAGTTGAGATTGTTGGTTATTATGCTATTTAAGAGATTTTTGCCTCTTACTGTGACCAATCTGCTGCCCCATTGGGTATCTTTGGCGTTATAGTCTCCTCCAGCTATGAATCTATTGCCCAGAGTGTCAAGGAATTTACCAAAGTCTTCTTTGGCAATGGAGTGTCTGGGAGGGCAGTCTTCTATTGCTACGTTTGTTGCTTGGAGGTAGTCCTTCTGGAATGATGGAAGTTCGTAATGCTTAATGCTGGATTTGATAATGATTCCGGTGCCGCCGTGGGCCTTTCCACTGGAGCGTTGGGTATGATAGAAGTTATAACCGTTTATTTTCAGATAGTTTTTGTCGGTGAAATGGGTTTCAGATATGAGCATTACGTCGATTTGCTGTTGTTTTAGGAAGAGTTCTAGTTCGAATTTGTGTTGAGCTAGACCGTTGTTATTCCAAAGAGCTATGCATCTTGGTTTTATTTTGCTTCTGTGCGTATTAATTTATCCATGAGGAGTGTTAATAAAGATAAGTTGTTAATTTCCTCTGACTGTTTCTCCATTAGTTCTTCGAGTCTAGTGAAGTTGTCCGTGTTTTGTGGATTGGGAAAACTGTTTTGAGAATGGTCTCTTTGGATATTCGGATTATTTTGGTTTCCTTGTACTGCTTGGACATAGAAGATTGAAGTAGTAGTGAATTTTGGAGGACTAGGCATCTGATTGGTCGTCTCTTTGGCTCTGAGTTTAGGATACTTGTTTATATATAAAGTTTTGTAGGCTGAGCAACCTTTATAGTTAGCAGGATGCTCACCTTAACAGTGGATGCACTTCGTTGGGGTTTCTGGTGATTTAGTGCACTGGTCAGTGGGGTGTGTACCTGCACATTTAACGCAGCGGAAATTATGATTGCAGTACTTCTGCGGATGACCGTACCTTTGGCTCCTTTTACATTGCACTATCTCTTTTTTTATTAGAGGAGTTTCGATTTTTACTACTGAGTTCATTAGTCGATTGATGTTGTAAATTTGTTTATTGTTTGGCTTTTGTTTTAAGTCAATAAAAAATAAGGATAGCGGGTTTTTCGAGATTCTATGTCTTATATTGTTGATGTTAATTACTTCATGACCAAGTTTAAGGAGTTCGAACTTAAGTTCGTCTAAGTTAGCTGAGTGGTGGACGTTGTGTAGTACCACACGAAAAGGTCTTTCTTGTTTCAGTTGGAATGTGTGGAAGTTTGCGTTTAGAGTTTTTAGTAATTTTGTTATTTTTCTGTAGGAGTCTGGATTCGCCGTCAGGATTTTAACCTGATTATTTTTAATTTTTAGTGTGTAATCCTCTTTGTTTATATCTTTCTCGATGGACTTAGTCGTCATTTGGATGTCGATAACATCATCAATAGAGATTGGTGGGCGAGGAGGGTCTTTTGTGTGTGCAGATTTGTTGGTGTTTCGACTATGTCCATAGAATCATGTGTAGATTCTAGTATTGAGAATCTATTGTAAGTAATTACCTGGTTTATTGGCGGTTCACTTTGGCTAGTGTTTGCTTTTATTTTGACTGTTTCTGGCTGGCGATTTTTTGTGTTATTAAAGTCATTATTTCCCTTTTGCCATGGGGGAAGTAGTGCGGTGTGGTTGTAGTTTTGCTCAAGAGAGCCTGCTTGGGATATTTGGGCCATACTCGAGATAGTTAATTCAATTGAAATAACTAGTCGAGAGGCTATGGTTCGGGATCGAGATTAGGAGCGTTTGATTTTCCACTGGTAAGTTTTGAGAACACTTGGGCTATGCTTACTTCGATTCACTTTCGACAGATGGGCGTCACGTGTTGTTTTACGAACTTCACAGAGCACTAGACACACGTCTGCACGTTTCGACACTCAACAGCAAACTGAACTCTACATCTGGTCTTTTTAGTTTTCTCAAGCACTGAAGCCATCGACAGCAATAGACTGGAACGAAGGCAGACGATAGACAGTAGGCAGGCGACGATGGCCTCGGTGCTTTCAGTTATAGGGTAACACTGCTAGCGTGCAGATCGGGATCAGCTCAAATTATATTCCTACTTGTACTTACACTTCTGTATTAACATATATTTTTTACTTTACAATTTATCCACGCGTTACTCTGTTCATACATCTAATAGCCCCAACATTTCCGGACAGCCAGCGTTCATTATACGTCCAGACGCGAAGCATCTCGATTCGTCGAACGAGCATCAATGAAGATCGGTCGTCGTTTGACCCCAAAGCATCCAGAAAATTACTCACGACCGAAAAGATCCATTTCGCAATCATCTATATTCGTGACAATGTCTTTGATGATTGGTAGCTGTTGGAACGGGAAAAGCCGATGTTCAACGAAAATGTGAGATGCTCGGCCCCTAAATATTTTGGGGGAAACGCACACGTACGGCCGTTTACTTTAAATATGAAAAACGTCTTCTCGATGGCGTTGGCAGTTTAAAGTGCGCG
Organism: Bombus pyrosoma; assembly: GCF_014825855.1. NCBI lineage: Eukaryota > Metazoa > Arthropoda > Insecta > Hymenoptera > Apidae > Bombus > Bombus pyrosoma. The sequence goes on along the minus strand of NC_057787.1, from coordinate 3,329,947 downwards.
AATCGCGATCCATCGTAGTTAAATTTTCTTGAAACACAATATCTCGCTGGTTGTCCGCAAGACATACGGTCTTGCCAATCAAGCGACACGTATTGCACGCGTGACCGCGCGTTACGTCTTCAACGGGCACACCTGCACTTGTAGCACGTCCACAACGCGCGGAAATGCATAACTCTCAATTTGCACGTCGCCCAGAAGCGCGTTCCACCGCTCGATATTACTTTCCTTCCATCGACACACCGGGCCAAAGCCGCTTTAAATGTAAAATGCTGCATGTACCGAACCGAGTTACGCTTCCATTCTCCTGCTATCATACATCCTATACATCCTCCTATATACGAGACGCTTCCTGGATCGACACGTTTTCCACTGGTCTGATACATCGCAGAAATCTCTTTCATCAAATTTTCGAGACCCTCGGTGTCCTGTTAATATCGTACTCAAGATTAAGGATGTGAGTGGAGAAATTCCGGGGCGTCCTTTCTCACCAGAGGCGACCGAAATTTAAAATCTCCCTTCCGTGAATTGTACACTGTGCCCGAGTTGGGAAAAGTGTAATAGATTTGAGATACAATAGACCGCCGAAAAAGAAAGCTACACTCTTCGTTCCCGACTCCCGACTACGAGGCGCACAGAGAGAATCTCGAAGAGGACAGCTTTTAAGACTCGTAGAATTCTAGACTTGAAATTTAAGACGTTCGATTAACAATGATTTTCAGCGGCGCGCAGCGTGCCAGCACGTCGCGACTCTTCGGGATTGAAGTTCCAGAAGCCAGCAAAGCCGCCTTTGTCCCAGTCTTTGTTCCGATCGGAAGCCCTCTCTCCAACAAATGCGAGTGCTTTGAGCAATATCTGCAACAACGACCTGGAAAATTAAATCGTTTCGATCGCGCCAGCTTTCTACAGCGAATATACGTATATACTACGAGTTAACATCGCCACCCTTGCCCGATGAACTCGCGCCACTGCGACACCAAACATTGTCATTGTCAGGCGCGTGTCTTTTCGACGACATACGCTTTCAAAGAGCATTTTCCATCATTTCGTTCGCGGTCTCGAGTGAATTTCAGAAACGGAGTGGCCTGCCTTTCGTCGCATACGATTAGATTCGATCGACAATGTTTGTCGCGATTACGGTTATCCTCGAAGAGCAACTTTGAGTAGCTCGGCGTTTCTTATTAGCACGAGATATTTCAAACATTAACGTGGTCTCGTCTCGTCTCGTCTCGTCATTTTTCGTCTTGTTTCGTCTCGGATGCTTTGAACAGGAGAATGCGTTCGCTTTAATTGTATTATAGATTGCCTGCTATTTAATTCCTGCCGTGTTCAAATCATCAAATTTCTTAGACGAGTGAATAGTCACTTGTAGAAACGGCAATTTCGCTTCAACTTAAACGGTTTTCGGTGGAACCGGATACGGTTAATAGTGCGGAGCTAGTCGCGATTAAGATCAAGCGAACCAGTCACGCTTAAATGTAACTATCCATCGCAGATAACTACGTCCATTACTCGTTGATTCGTTTCTTCGTTCGCGTGTCCTTCCTTCGTTGTTTCAGTCTCCGCGAAGGGATGCCTCCAATGTTTGCATCGATAGCTTCGGACGAGACGTGAAAATACGAAACTGCTAACTGGAAAAGAAATGTAGAGGACAGGTCTATAGGATGTTTGGCCGTGAGCGTTATTGAAAGTTATCGTTTGTTGTCGTAACCGTCGAATATATTTAAAAATAATAAATTAATGNTATAGCCTATATTCGCTGAGTCGCTAGTACGAAGTATAAATCGCAAAGTAAAATCGCGGATAAATGCTCGTCGAATAACTCAGTATATAACCCGTGATAACACTTAAAATGCTCATTGATACAGAAAGATGCTCGTAGACACTCGTAGATACTAAACTCTAAAGATGGCAACCAGATGTCCCCGCGTCCTTACTGCATACCCTCAATAGTCTTAAGAACCTATCAGAAATCTCAAGCATTTTCTAGCTAAAGTCCATCAGACCGTACAAGCATCTTTTCACTGACTCGATTGCAAAGCCTTATCGTTTACTACGGGAAGACACGGGAAAGTTAGTTTTTCTCACGTACGATACTTCACACTAGCAACTATTTATCGAATTTGTCATTACCGGGTTTCTATCCTTAAATCAATCACTTACTTAACTTATACATACGCATCAGTGTAACTATCTTTACAAAGTTATTGGAATAAACATTAATTTGTATTTGTTCGAGGTGTAATTCGTAAGCACATCGTATTAGAAACATTCCAAATACTGGCAAAAACTGCGTCGATTACAAGTTTCTATGCCGTGATAGAGAAAATAATTTCACAATTTTCCGTTGGATCTATGAAAATGAGAATTCCGAGTGGAAGCAATATGATAACTCGTGCCAAAGCTTACTTCGATGTTCTCTCGTAGTACCTGTACAGTCACGTGTACAGTCTCGCGTACAGTCTCGCGTAATACCTAATACATAAAATCAGTTTAACGTTATACGGAACAAACACGTATCGAGCGTTAAAACTTGTTAGTATTTTTACTCTCGGCCATATCCGTGAAGGGACTCGGGAAACGCGGTTCGTTTTTCAGGGAGATCGGATGCCACACGAACTGCGATTCATCTCGCTTGAAACTTTCTTTTAATTTTAATTGGCAGCTCGGCGTGGTCAGCTTTTTTCGACAGTGCAGTTATTTTTATCGGCGGAGACGATAATTATTGCAGCGTTTTGACGGCTTAATTAACGCGACGAGAGTGCTGCCGCTAATTTTGTTCGCCCTTAATGAATTTTTCGAGTGGACGCGACAGGCCGAGTAGCAATTCATCTCATTAAGCGAGTCGCCTTGCACTTTGCACACCGATCGCCCGACAATCGTTATCGTCGTATCGTTTTGTCTTAATTAACAGTCCCCTGTCGCTTTCGAGATTTCGGTAATTATGTCATTATGCAAACGCCGCTTCTGCTCCTTTAAAGCGGACATGCCCATCTGTCTGTATAATGTCATCGGCCGCCCCATCGGGATTAATATTTTTCCATTATCGATCATGGAGCCAGAGAACAGAGGAAAATTGCTGGGAAATACAATTCGCCAGAGTCCAACTTACGGATCGTTGATATAATAAGTAAAATTAAATTAAGTAAATTGATTTTCAATCCGTATCTACAATTTTTCTGCTGTCCTAATTTTTATCGCATCCGATAACGTCATTAACAGTTAACGAAAATTCCACCTTTCTTCCTCTCTATTTTCAGACTACTTTGAAATTCGCACTCTCTTAAAATAAGCGATACCTCCGAAACTGCGGTTCTGAAAATCGAAATCCTTCGTATATTCAACGCAATTCTCAGCTCGTTTCCAACAAAAACGCCAACCGTTTTACATATTTTGCAATTGCATATTCATACTCGAAGCATACTCGGCAACGGTAGCATTCTGGATGGCCACGACTCGTTTGCCCTCATCGAGTCTCCGTTCGATAATTGCCGCAGGTGTTGGGACAAAATGTCCCCTCGCCCTCCAGGTGTTTTCCTGTCACGGGAGCGAAGTCTAGCCGTGCTTATGCGATCAGAGACGGAGACGAACGAGTACGATTTCTTTCTGGCGGCCTTCGTCGACGCGTAATTCCGACGCTGCGACATGAGAGCGAAGCTTGCCGGCCCGGCCGACAATATCGACCGAAAACCGAGTAAATACACTCCCCAGCAGCCAGCAGCACAGTGCATTGCACTCCTGCGAGACAAGTATTTCAGCCGCGCGCCACTAGACAGAGAAACAAACACGTCACGTACGCTCATGTCGGACGCGATGGATCGTGAGACCGCAAATATCCTTTTGTCGAGCTTTATGGTCGCGCTATAATTCTATCAACCCGTTCTGTCTTCCGTCTGAGAATTTCCACCAACACTCCGTCGTCCATTTCAATCGTGTGTGCGACTGTCCCGACGAGAGGACCACGGTCGATCGATCCGGGCTTAAATCCGGTCGTTCAGCTATCGAGAAAGACGTTGTTTCGATGTTTGTGCAAGCAAGACGAAATTTAAAAGGCAGACGGCGAAGATAAAGCGCAGTCGCGAAATTATGCCCGATGAAAGGATTACGGAGGTTAACCCAGTGCAATATTTTCACGCCAGGCGTTCACGAATCTTGTCCAGCTGCCGTAAAACCTTACGTCCAATCGAGCCGTCCGAGCTTCTCTCCAACCTGCGTTTGTGCATAGGAGATTTCTTCGGATTCGTCGAACCCAACTCCGCTCGGTCCAACGGCAAGTAGTTTCGAATACTGGGATATAAACCGAAGCGAAATGAAACGTTATCCGAGACAGATCAGACTATCGGATAAATCGAATTAACGGATTAAAAACGGATGAAATGAAGGTTTTCAGCAGGAATGGCCAATCGAGCGTAAAAATTCAACGTTGCCGAAATTCCATTCGTCGACGATGAAATCACGAAATCTTCCGCGTTCCGGCAAATATCGTTCAAACCTAATTATATAATCACACGTTTGTCGTATCTTCGAGATTGTTAGGCGTGTAAAGAAATACGCGCTAAAAACTCAAAACGGCGTTGTTCGACGATTCGCTACGCACTTATAAGATGTGAGTAGAATTAGATTTTCATTATTGCGACTAAGTAGCGCGAACTGTGGAGCACGGGTAATGAGATTTATGTTACCGGCGCTCAAAGCGGCGGTTCAGACGCGGGCCGGATAAAAACGTTACGATTTCTTTAATTGAATTCGCATCGTACGTTATTTGCGATTGACGCGTTATAATGCAATCTATGAGTTACTCGTTTAATACTGGAAGCTAGGATTCGGTGGCGAGAGTAATGAAAATTTTAATTAAAAGTCTTCGCATGCAAGTGCGAATTAATAGTGATATGGCCAGATGAAAAAATGGAAACGTTTATAACTAATTAACTTTTACCACCATAACCGTTTACACTTGCATCCATATCGCGGTCCCTGAAAATCGATTCATCACGTCACACTCGTCCGAATCAATTTCCAAATACCCTGCGATTTCAAATGGATACACCACCACGGATTGAGAGTTGCATTAAAACGACCGTCATTTTCATCGAGATAATAATTAAATATTAGTGAAGTTTCGCACGTTCGCGGGGAGGCGCGATCTCGAAGAAACGCGCCAACGAGAGTCGTAAATTCCCGTTACGATGGACTGATCGAAGCCACGAATCGTACGATCCCTTATTTCTTGTGGAATAATAAGGGTGATTAATTGAAATAACGCTGCGATTAACAGGTTACTATGTATTTAATCGATCCAACAACTTCGGTATTACAATGATGAATGTTTGTACGAACAACGACGAGTGAGTACGACCTGAGACTCCTTTCGTATCGTTGCGTTGACTAACTGTATTCGACTGACTAAGACTCGCTAGAGATCGCCCGAACACTAGTGAAGACTTGATGAAGACTTGACGAAGACTTGACGAAGACTTGCTCGAGAGTGGATGACGACTTAATCGAGAGTGGCTTGATGATGACTGCTTGAACACTTGCTCGAGAGTGCTGAACTGCCCTTAAGGTGTCTCGGAGGAAAGCTTGGTGTGGGTGTGCTCTTTGACCGAAGAACGCGGATTCGTTGTTCACACTTCTCGTCCAGAAAGTGAGGGTAACGATCCGCGATGCCGATTGGTTATGACCCACTCTAATGAACAGGATATGAAGAAGTCTCCCACCAACGTAGAACTGGGGTGGACTTTGTTCCTGACGAAAAACAGCCTTTTTCGATGGACATGTGTTAGCTTTTCCCATCTGGTGACTTCCGCTTTCTCCGTGATTCTTAAGAGCGCCTAATAAACTCAAGGACTTTTCCAAGACCCAGCCATAAACTGGAAATACTTATAGAATCAGAAGATTCTTCAAAACAAGCAATTTGACTGGCAGACATGTGTAGAGACAATGAAGCTAAAGTTAACGCTTTATGGCGGGTTCTTGGGTCTATTGAGCAAGTGTTCAAGCAGTCATCATCAAGTCACTCTCGATCAAGTGGTCAAGCAGTCATCACCAACACTCTCAAGCAAGTCGTCACGCACCCTCGACCAAGTTCTCATCGAGTCATCAACAAGTCTTCAACAGAGTGTTCGGTCGATCTCCAGCGAATCTTAGTCAGTCGAATACAGTCAGTCAACGCAACGATACGAAAAGAGTCTCAGGTCGTACTCACTCGTCGTTGTTCGTACAAACATTCATTATTGTAACACCAAAGTTGTTGGATCGATTAAATACATAGTAACCTGTTAATCGCAGCGTTATTTCAATTAATCACCCTTATTATCCCACAAGAAATAAGGGATCGTACGATTCGTGGCGTCGATTGGTCAATCGTAACGGGAATTTACGACTCTCGTTGGCGCGCTTCTTCGAGATCGCGTCTTCCCGCGAACGTGCGAATGTTCGATTGTATTTGTTCGAGACTTGTGATAGTGAGCTCGGACTCGAGACGACAACCAGTCGCCGAATGTAGCCGCGGTCACGGAATGAACGTTTTTACCTAATAGAGGTATAGAGTAATAGCATAGCTCTCCTTAAAAAAAGAAATAGTTGTAGCGGCACTCGACAGTAAACATTCCAACGGTTTCTGCCTCGTGGTTCGCCACACACAGACTGTTACGTCGCTTGGGATATCTGCATGCCAGCCCTCGCTACCTGGCAGCCAACACCCAACCTACAGTCTTCCCGATTCTCAATAGACCCACGGACCCACCATAAGACGTTGACTTTCAGCTTCATTGTTTCCACACATGTTTGCCAGTCAAAGTGCATGTCTGGAGAATTCTCTAATTCTAGAAGTATTTTCAGTTTATGGCTGGGTCTTGGAAAAGTCCTTGAGTTTATTAAGCGCTCTTAAGAATCACGGAGAAAGCGGACAGTCACCAGATGGGAAAAGCTAACACATGTCCATCGGAAAAAGCTGTTTCTTTCGTCAGGAACAAAATCCACCCGCTCTACGTTGGTGGGAGACTTCAGCATATCCTGTTCATCAGAATGGGTCATAACCAATCAGCATCGCGGATCGTTACTCTCACTTCCTGGACGAAAAGTGTGAACAACAAATCCGCGTTCATCGGTCAAAGGGCACACCCACACCAAGCTTTCCTCCGAGATACCTTAAGGGCAGTCCAGCACTCTCGAGCGAGTGCTCAAGCAGTCATCAACAGTTCTACACTTACTTAACACGTTATAACGAGTTTCATACCTTAAATCAGTCATTTATTTCACTTATATATACGCATCGGCGTAACTATTGTTCTTATATAAAGTTGTTGGAATAAACACTATTATATACCTGCTAATTCAGTGTAAATTCAGTTGAACCACCCCTATTGTCGTAACAGAAATCAGGGGATCGATCATTTCGTGGCGTCGATTATTTAATCGTAACAGGAATTTACGACTCCCGTTGACGTGCCTTCTCGCGATCGCGTCTCTCCGCGAATGGTCGACGAAACACAGACTCTATTCTTCGGGCAAAGATGATTACCAGATGTCGATGCATCTTCACTGTATACTTCCAGCTAGCCTAAGGACTCGCTCTAAATCTTAGAATTTATTTAGCTGAGGTTCTTCAAACTGACAAACAGTCTTAGCCTCCAACTACGGGAAGATACGAGAAATCTTCTTTTCCCACGTACGACACTTCCGCTAGCAACTCTCTCTCTCTCCGTCTCTCTCTCTCTCTCTCTCTCTCTCTCTCTCAAGGGTGGCTAGCATCCTTCTACAACCACCAACATATAAATTAACCAATTAACAGGAACGTCCATTTCCCTCACTTTCCGAACGAAGGCTTTCTTCGACGAATCCGATGATCTCGTGTTCTTAGACACACCCCATCATAGTTTTTCTCTGCAGCATCACCGTGACGGAGAGGACATTCTCGTGCGATCTCATCAGAGAGTATAACAACGTCTATACGATCAGTGAATACTTCACGTTTTTAATAAAGAGTTCGATTTAGACTTTGGANCGGATTCGTTATTGAACCTAAGACCATTGTCATTAGCATCTTGAGTATCTAATTACTTGTCAAATTCTGTAATAATCATATTTGTACTAGTAAATATCTTCTCTATTGCATAAGAGCAATGTCTAATCCAGGTGAATATTCGTTACACGCCCCTAACCCTAATCATGAATCTGCATTGGATTGTACATAAAAATTAATTCAACGATTTCGCATGACCAGATTGAGTAAATTTTTTATGTATTCAAGGATGTAAATCACATATAAAATATATTCAAAGCGTACGTAATGTAGATCTAGTTTCGCATATTTCTGCTTATTTTTGTACGCGTCTAGATATTTTTGCATATTTTGTTATATTTAACTATAAATTAATATTTCAAAACATAAGTAAAGCTAATAATAAGTGAGTTATCGTGTGGCCATATGTTTCATAACAAAATAACTCTGATTCTTAGATACTTATTGACACGTTTTCAAACTCTCCTGCTAGTTATATTTTTCTCGCCACTTGTATTAGTTACCACATATACTGTTGCGAATAATTATAAATTCAACCTTATTTTCAGATTTTTCATGATACTAAAACAAAAATTGAAAGAATCGTTTGTATAATTTCATATTATAATATGAAACAGAATATAGAATATGAAGATAGGATAAACAAAAATTGTCTTCTTTCGAACACTGGAAAAAATTAAATTTTCTCTTAAAATTGTGTTTTTGGCTGTGAAACAATATAAATTCAATGTTAATTTTGTTATCCTTTCATTTAATATTTTATGAATTTTCCTTTATTTTCTATTACTTCTATCGATCTGTGAGATACATTATCCACTAATTTATTTAAAGAACAGGAGAGATACTATCCAAAGAAATTATTGCTTTTTTTAGAATTTGATATATGTATACTAATTTATAAGTTAATATATGTAGTAACACGTTCGTCATCACGTCACACATATCTATGTGACGGCTATGCTTCCGTGGGGGCCCCGTCCCCAAAGTATGGTGACGCTCTTCTTGTTCGAGTTAATTAAATATACGATATTATATATAGGATATACAACTTAAAAATATTAGAAACACATTATACCATACCTTTTATTAATTTATATTCTGGATAATATATTACATTATTATATATCGCATGGTATTTGTATGAACATTCCAAACACATTTGGGGTGATTTTGGGCACTTCGAACGATAGTCGTAGACTGCGCCATCACTACTCTTCTCACTTTCAAATATATTTTCACACTGTTTACTGGGTCGTCCTGCCCGAGCAGCTGAGCTGAACGGACGTGTGAAACAGTGCTTCAACAAGTGCGACAAGTGGGAAAAACAAAGTGACTAACGACAACAGCGCCCATCGCCAAATGGTGGAAAATCCAAAATGCAACAAATACCACCAATAAAAATAACAAACAGAGGCGACACATATTTTATAAACAAAACTACGGATTTAGTAAACCTAAATCAATCAATAAACGAAGATCGGGATTGCTCAGTTACAAAGGAAATAGAAATGGAAACTACACAAAAGAATGATGAGAAGAATAATAATATCAACAACGAACTATCACACCAAGATGAAAGCTGGAAGGTGGTAACTTTCAATAAAAAACGAAAAATATCAACAAACACAAACTTTAGGAGGGCTGCAGAAGCAGAAAAGCAACAATGGCTACAAGAAATCACTCTCCGAAACTCCTTCAGCGCACTGCCAGAAGAGAAAGAAACAGATCCAGCCGAAAAACCAATAACCCACATCGCCAAACCACCACCAATCCACATAGATTCCCATATAATAGACCCCCTCATTGAACTACTGGAACAACACAGCAGGAAAAGAAAACTACAGTATTAAACAACTAAAACTGGACCAGGTAAAAGTACAAACTAGCACCCCAGAAACTTTCAGAAAAGTGACAAAAGCACTAAAAGAGAAAAACGCCGGATATCACACTTACTAGATCAAAACTGACAAAAGTTACAAAGCAGTAATCAGAGGATTACATTCAAAGACAAAAACAAGCAACATATGCGAGGAACTAGATAAAATCGAACACCAGGTAAGAGCAATAAACAACATAACCAGATACGATACTAAACAACCATTACCGCTATTTCTAATAGAACTTGAACCTAAAAAACCTAACCTAACGAAAAGTGTGAGCAACGAATCCGCTTTTTTCGTACCTAAAACATACCCACACCGAGCTTTCCTCCGTAATGACACGAAAGCGAAAAGTTAGTTAAAAAAAACAATTCGAGTAATAGAAGGAGTAATAAGTCAAGTCATCAGAGTCGCCAAGTCGAAGACAGTCAATCGACAGAGTAACAGTCAATCGAGTCAAAATCATTCATCACAGTCGCCAACACGAAACGAGTCTCAGGCTGTACTCACCCGTAGTTTGGCAGTCAACATACGCACAATTGTATCAAATATTCAAGCTATTGGATTGTTGAAAATATATATATGTTGGGTTGTCATTATTATTAGGGTTAGGGGCATGTAACAAATCTCCACCTGGATTAGACATTGTTCTTATGCAATAGAGAAGATATTTACTAGTACAAATATGATTATTACAGAATTTGACAAGTAATTAGATACTCAAGATGCTAATGACAATGGTCTTAGGTTCAATAACGTATCCGCGGTCAACGGGATAACAAATTTACTTTCCTCCAAAGTCTAAATCGAACTCTTTATTAAAAACGTGAAGTATTCACTGATCGTATAGACGTTGTTATACTCGCTGATGAGATCGCACGAGAATGTCCTCTCCGTCACGGTGATGCTGCAGAGAAAAACTATGATGGAGTGTGTCTAAGAACACGAAATCATCGGATTCGTCGAAGAAAGTCTTCGTTCGGAAAGTGAGGGAAATGGACGTTCCTGTTAATTGGTTAATTTATATGTTGGTGGTTGAAGAAGGATGCTAACCACCCTTGAGAGAGAGAGAAAGAGAGTTGCTAGCGGAAGCGTCGTACGTGGGAAAAGAAGATTTCTCGCATCTTCCCGTAGTTGGGACAAAGACTGTTTGTCAGTTTGAAGAACCTCAGCTAAATAAATTCTAAGATTTATAGCGGGTCCTCAGACTAGCTAGAAATATACAGTGAAGATGCATCGACATCTGGTAATCATCTTGCCCGAAGAATAGAGTCTGTGTGTGGCGAACCACGAGGCAGAAACCGTTGGAATGTTTACTGTCAAGTGCCGCTACAACTATTTCTTTTTAAGGAGAGCTATACAATTACTCTATTAGGTAAAATCGTTCATTCCGTGACCGAGGCTACGTTTAGCGACTAGTTGTCACTTCGAGCCCAAGCTCATTATCACAAATCTCGGACAATTATAATCGGGTTAAATCATGAACAACTATTTCTGATTTTTATTATTTAAGTACAGCTGTAATAAAAAGTCGGGACTGAAGTATTGGGGACCTTCCCAAACGTTCCTTTCATTTCCGACATATATATATTACAAAATGGCCCTAGTCAAATTATTGAGATTCGTGCAATCAAAATGATATTAAAACATGGCTATATTTCGCCAACAGTTCTTAACTAAATTAAAGAGATGCGTAATATGACTGAGACCCTATCTTAAATTGTATCTTATTGCAGTTTAGCTATTCTATCTCATTCGCACTTACCTTTGATATGCGCATGGTAACGTACCGTAGAGCACGACAGAGTGAATAGGAGTCGGGTAATTTAGTTCTATCCTTAAACAGTCACCTCCTCGGATATATGGCCACGCGCAGATCCGACCATTGGCTACATAGCAGGCATTACACTGTGGGAAAAGTAATTCTCAGAGGAATCAAAATTTCAGAATTTAGCAAATTCCTAAGTAGCTGTATGTATATAAGGATTGTGTAAACAATATAGAGCAGTGCCTCCCTTGCCTCTGAGCCGTCCTGTTAGTCCTCTTCCTCTCTCTGCGATCTCTGCGATTTCGGTGATTTTTAAATATGTTGCAAGGGGAGAGAAAGCACGATTCTGAGCAACTATTTCCTTTTCCTAAATAATAAATAAATAAATATAAAATAATAATAACATATAACCAACTAAGCGATATCACTTAGTTGCCGTGATATTCGCAAGAAACTGTCGACAGCACATAGTAAATTCTGCCTATAGTTGTACGGTGTCTATAACATCGTATGCATCAGTATTGGTTGTCGGTCGCTTACCTTTCGTTTATAAACGACAAGCGCGCGATGTTGATGGCCCCGTGCACGGTCATAACTTATAACACTCAATGAAAAGTGAATATCATCGATATGTTAGGTTTACGTTCGGGTTAGATCTTTCAATCAGGTGGTCGCAGCGAGGAAGGCAACGTGTGCTCGCTGAAAACGGCGTATTTGTGATTCCGCAACTTACATGCCAAACAGGAAATACGGCACATGAATTTCATTCAGGGCCGAGGTGGAAATAGCGTGCCTGAAAAACGACAGGATAACAGAGGCACGTTAGAGCACGCCGTTGATATTATACCCATGTCGTGTGTCACATTATCAAGGAACGTACCTGTTATCGTAATAATGTCGGCCAGGTTAGAATGCTTTGTCGAGTGCTGTATGGGTAACTGTACACCGCAATATTGATATCGCGTCATTTTACTCCGGATCTTCTTCGTTGAAATCATTTCTCGTTAACTTACCGTGCCGCAATTAAAACGCAATAAACCGTTGACCTGATAAATATGGCTAGCCTCTCTCTCACCCTAATTTTGATCAGATACCTCTGGATTTTATCAAAATTTCCTTTACCATAGGATATGTATTGGGCAGATGGTCCATTTTTCCTTAGAGTGCTTTCTGTTTTGCTATTAAAATTTATAATGTAGTAAAATGTTTTCTCTACTTTTCGTTCGTGTTTCACTTTAGGCGATCTTCGGCAACATTAAGCAACTTTGCATAAGTTACCATACCGATGAAACTTCAGTCGAGATTGTAACTGGTGAAGTTCTCTTTGGAATTCCTCTAATTCGATATACTTTTCTTTTCTTCTTTTTCACTCGAACTTCTTTTTCATCTTAACACACTTCAAATTAAATTCGATAGGAGCTTCGGTTTAAATTTCAAAATCCAGGTTATTGGCAGAATATGTAAAATTGTATTTCTTCTGTCACAAAGACGCTTCATGTTTCCATAAAGAGGATGTGTTTTAGCGTGGTCACTGCTGATTGATCATCGCGGCGAAAACAGGATGGAAAAACATAATCCGACAAATACGTCGTTATTTTCTAGTTGATGGTTCAACAAAAACGTAGCTTCAATCTTCTAATTAACATTGCTTGTACAAAACGTTTCGAATCAAAGTGCTGCATATAATGGTACCAGTACACCCTATTTCGAGTGCCGAGTATACAAAGACATAATTTTAACTTCATGTCGCGTCTTTTAATTAACGCAAGTCGTTTCGAATACGAGAGTGTTGGTTCGTGCAGCAACAAAGATTGTACCATCAAGGCAGGGGTGTACCATCCGCAAGGAAGTGTCCTAGGACAAATACTATACACACTATACACGGTTACACATTTGCTATACCAATAGCAAAATACTGACATTCGCGGACGACACAGCTGTACTAGTAAAGCACACTAACCCAGAAACAGCAGTCACATTACTATAAGAACACATCACAAAAATAGAAAAGTGGCTGCAAGTTAAACAAATAAAAGCAAACCCCAACAAATGCAACCATATTACATTCACATTGCGAAAACAGATGCCACCAAACATCCTACTGAACGGCACGCACATAATACAAACAAGGCAAGTCAAATACCTAGGATTCCATATAGAAACACAAATCACATGGAAACAGCATATTAAATCAATAATAAACAAAATACGGACAACAAGGAGACAAATGCATTGGCTAACAAGTCGAAAATCCAAACTAAGCATAGAAAATAAACTTAAAATACATAAAACAATTATAAAATCAATCTGGACATACGGAATACCACTATGGGGGACAGCAGCAATGAATCGTATAAACAAAATAGAGACAATACAAGCTAAAATTCTTAGAACAATAGTAAACGCCCCATCGTACGTTAGAAACGAGAACATTCGGAAGGACCTGGGAATACGGTCAAGGTCAAGTCAAAGGTCAAGATCAAGTCAACGGTCAAGGAGGAGATTAGCAAATGCGCGGAAAAGTACAGAGAAAGAATAGCAACACACTCAAACCGGCTAGCTGCGGAAGCGATCAACACAAGCATAGAAAGATGATTGAAAAGGAAACACCCAGCAGATCTTACAAAGGATATAACCTAACAAACACGAAGATGGTACCCCGCTGGGTACCACATGTATATTTAAGCTATAATATTTTACCAAATGTCCTACTGGACAAATTGTAAAATTTAAATAAATAATTTAAAAAATGTCCAAATTGGACAAATTGAGAATGAAAAGAATTAAATAAAAAAAAAGGTTGTACAAACGTCGTGGTTTACATGGAGAAAGAGTGTACGTTATTTTTTGGAAAATGTAATTTATTAAAGAATACTTTTAAAAACAGTACATATCGTAACTACTAAAATCTACAAATTTCCCGAGCAATCTATTAAGTTTATCAGCTTTCTAATTTTTAGAAAATACAAATGTTAGCTTTTATAATTGCTCAATTGTTAGTTCCTTTGTACGGCAGATACATATCGTTCTTGGTTTCATATTCCCCTCGATTATCGAATTATGCGACCGCCACTGTGATGGAAATTGAAATATTAATTTACTGAATATATAACGTAATAGTTTAATTGCACATTACAAAGCATTATCGACCCCGTACAATTATCATTCGACGTCATTAATCCATAGCTGGGTAAGTAAATATATCATCTCATAATGAAAATTGTAATTACGACTCATATTTAAATTAGTTATTTGTCAAATATGAAACTTATCACATAATCATTGCACGTGTGATAAACAAAACGAATTTTTTTTTAATCTTAATATCAGATTCATTAATAAGTTAGTTCATTTCTTATCGAATGTTACAATTATTATATCGAGCAGACATTTAAACGAATAATTATAGCGAATAAACATTGCAATAGAAGAAAAATGACCAATACCAGACCAATTAAGTAAAGAAATTGCAACATTTACTTACCCTCGCTTCATTTATTTTCTAACTTTTTCAGACATTTATGCTGACCAAAAGCAATTTATAAAATATGAAGATACGCACGCCGAACGAAAAACTCCCTTTAAGAAAAAATTGTACAATAATAAAATAAAATAGGATAATGATCAACGTACTTGATAAAATACATACCTACACACAGAAATATATACGTATATAAAAGCAAATAAATATAATGCGCTCAAAGAGAAGCAGACAAATTTATTATTCGATATAATGCATATAGATCTATAATAATTTTCATTAAGCTGTTTCAAGCGGCACTTAGTAAACGATACGATAACGCGATTAGATCTCTTTGTCTCTTATGTTAACAAAGTGATGTATATTAAATAAAGTTAGAGGCAGTATGGAATATCTAGTTCACTCGTTTTCCGGCTGGTCGTCTAGTCTAGAATACTTGACATATTCTGGTTCAACAAACTGAGACCATCGCGAACAATGAACAGGAAGCGCCTAAGGCTGACACCCAAACTTCACTCAGTGCTCGATGTTTACACCCAGCTGATCTCATAAAGGATATAAACTAAAAAACGCGAAGATGGCACCCCGCTGGGGGTAACCATCCACATGCTATTCAATCATATGTTATAACATTTTACCTAATGTCCCACTGGACAAATTGTAAAATTAAAAATAAACAATATAAAAAAAAAAAAAAAGTGCTCGATGTTTGAGTCGAGCACAGTTTGTACTAGCAGTTTGAAGCATTGATTTGACTTGTAAAGTATATTTCAGCAAATATCAATACATTTCATGCGTATCATGGAAAATGCGAATACATGACTTAAAGAACACTTTAGAAATCATCTGCTTCGTATGTGCGTGTGTATTTGGCGTGTTTATTGTACGTCTCAATCTAGGCCGATTCTTCAGTATAGTACCGTGAAAATTGATTTTAAAACGACTTATAAATCGAAGAATTAAATATTTTATTTTATTTATTTTATTTAATATTATTTTATGATTATCTTAATTTATTCAAAGAATCGTGAATACATGCGAAAAGTCTGATTCGATGTATCGCGATCGCGCGTCTCGTTAGCGGGCGAATCGTGCAAATGAACGTGCAGCTTATGTGCGTGGAAATGTGATTCGTAGCTGAAGCCTTCGTTACAAGTATCGCATTTGTAAGGGTATAATTTCGATGGTTCGTCCACATAATGCTTCAACTTGTTGTGATAATCAAACTTGTACATTCCTTGAAACGACTTACCACACATTGTACATAAAAAAACATTGCCCTTGTAATAATACATGTTATGCTCAAATAAATGTTCGTAGGATTCGAATAACAAATGGCATATATTACAGATTGGTTTATCTTTCAAAACGCAATCGGAATTTAGCACCAGTCTAGAATCCTGCCTGATATGAAAGTGTCGTTCGTGAATTTGAAGATTCGATTTCTTAAGAAATCCTTGATTACAGAACTTACAAAAGAATTTGTAGTTCACCGAGCACGAAGGCATATGAGTAGCAAGCATGTGATACTGTAATAATCTTTTAGTGGAAAACATCGTGTTACAAACGTTACACTTTTCTGTGGCTGTTTGGCAATAGGTGCGCTCGTGTATGCAGAAATTTTTAAATGTTTGGAATTGTGTTCCACAAGTAGTGCAAGGAAACTTTGTTCTGTTCATCTTGTCCGCTTGGTAACCCTTTACACATGCAATCTCATTAAGTAACCTTTTGTTCTCTGCAGCTGTATCGAATGACGAAGAGGAAGTATTATCCGTAATAGACGTACTCGGAGCCAAATAATTTTCCACAGATCTTGTCGTCTCATCCGAAACATCCAACGTTTGTTCCAAATCAGGTGATTGTATTATGCCGAGTTCCATGTCACTTGATTCTTCCAAGGACCGAGACAAATGGTTTACACAAGGTACACGTTGTTTATTTATTAAGACTTTCATTCGACGACATACGTTCTCATGTTGTTTCAAACATGAGTATAGCCAAAATCGTTTGCGACAACCTTTGCATTTGTGTTGTTTCTTGAATGCATTGCAATTTATTTCAACGTCAACCGGAGCTTTCTTTTCTGATCCTATGGTCTTTAAACAATGCAAAATCATGTGCCGTTTCAACAATGCCGACGTGTCAAACTTCTCATTACACACGCAACATTCCCTTCGTTTAAACACAATATGCTGACGTAGATAGTGAGTTAGTAACTTATTCATGGACGTGTAACGCGCGTTGCATATGCTCGATATGTAAATCGTATGGAACAATTTCATGTGCTCGCGCAGGTTCTCCTTCAAAGAAAACGATTTTTTACAAATACAACATTGAAATATTTTCTTCTGATTAACCTTAAAGTTCTTCTGAAATTCGACCGATTCTTGTTGAGGTACGATTAATCTATCAGTGGAAGATTTTACAAATTCATTGAATCGCTTTGACGCAATCGTATCAGCTTTCGAAGGCAAGTTACATGCCGAGCTTGTTTCACGAAAACCTTCAAATTTCTCTTTCACATTGTTCGATACTGCTTGTTTGAAAGCGTCTTCGTTTTCGTTTTCCTTTTCGTTTTCATCTTCGTCTTCGTTTGACACAAAACTAGTAGGCTCGGAGAATTTGTCGTATTTCTCCAAACAGACCACACATTCTTTACGCTTAGTTTCAGGTACAGATTTTCTACTTTGATTAAATATATAGGGAGAATTGTTTCTTTTAAAAGATTTTCTTGATCTTTCAAAGGTCTCGTTATCGTAAAGATCATATAAAGAAGAGGAACATCTTTTCATTGGCCTAAGGTTGTAAGACATATTGTGCGAGGTATTAGAGCTTTCAGATTCAGCTTTTATTTCGTTCCTTAATGAAGATGTCATTGTTTTTAAATTCACATAAATTTGAACAAATGGGATTTTCCTAACAGGAGATTCGATTCGCTTAACAGAAGTAGACATCTGAATAACTTCTGCAGCCGTTGATGTCTTGTTACCAAATGTCTCGAGCGTTGAAGTCAGCTTCGTCCTTTTCGAAGATGTACCATGCGAATCGTTTAACAATTTCGGATGCGTAGACTTGATCTTGCTGCTCGAACCCTCGGTGAGTGTATTGTTTGAACTATTAGATAGTTCCAAAGATATATTTATTGAGCTATTTACGTTTTTTGGGGAGGGACTGTGTGAAGTATTTGATTCTGCCATGACTATATCATTCGAATGATTCGACTTTCCTAACGATTCAGGAGATGTTTTCGTAATTTTGCTTTCACTAGAAAATATTTCGTTCCCATGCGCATGGAATAAATGAGATTGGATGTGTCTTTTATAGGAAAACATCCGGTTACAAAAATTACATCTATATCCAGACAATTTTCTCGTATAACATTGCTTCTTTAAATGACGGATCAACGAAATATGCATAGTGAAGATCGCAGAGCAATTATTACACTTAAATGCATTACAGCTATATAATTTATTATGCAGTCCCAATAAATGTTTAGTTTGAAAAGTTAAGAAACAAACATTGCAGCTTATTCTGTTGTTTGGAGGTATATTATGTTTACTTTTTCGTTTATCAGTATTTTCCAATTTGTTATTTTCTAAATGCGTACTTTCTTGAGGAAACGCGGATTCTTCATTCTTACAATAAACGTCATCCAAATATTCACTTTTAAACGTTGCTGTTCCATTTTCATTCCCTGTATTCGTATCAACTGGCGACAAATCATTGCAGATCTCTGGATCGATTGGCTCATCCTTTATATTTATTTCATATTCAAAAGGCTGAAAAAAATATAGAAACCTAATGTAACATCCTAAAAAACGAAAAATCTATGAAACAGTCCTAGTCTAGTAATTGAAGTCAATCGTGCCATAAATATCATGGTTAGGATAGGAAGCTACGTATAGAGCTACAGAACTAGATAATAGAAAGGACAGTTTATGACGCCATGTTTATGAGTTAGCCAGGTTCTACAATTAAAAACATGAAATACATAACTGCACGGGACTTTCGGTTTGGTGCGAGGCAAGGGCAACACGTGGACGGGGTGCTCTGCAGAAAAAGTGAAGTGTGAGGGGAAAAAGGAAAGGAAAGCGCGAAGTAACACGAAGAGAGGAAAGATAAAGTGCAAACACACGAGGAGGAAAGAAGGAAAGGTGAAAGGAAGAGAAACAAGGGAGATTTATAAATAAGAGAATCCAAAAAAGGAAGAGGTTAGGCAGACAGAAGAAAATCAGAAAGTTGGGCAAAGAAATAACAGATGGCGACAGTAAGAGGAAGGCCAAGGAACACAGACAAGGCGGGAAACAAAGAAGAATCCAAAAACACATTAGAAAGATACAGCTGGACGGAAAAGGAGAAAACAACCAGGGGGGAAGGAAGGGAGGTAGCAACAGAAAAAGCGGAGAAAATGGAAAGAGGAATAGAAGCTAGGATAAAAGAAATAATAGGAGTGTTCGAAAAACAGCTGGAGGAGTTAGCGAGGGCGATGAAAGAGGAGATAAAAAGGGAAATAAAAGAGGAAAGAGAAAAAAGAGAGAGGGAAATAAAAGAGGAAAGAGAAAGAAGAGAGAAGGAAATGAATGAGGAAAGAGAAAAAGAGCAGTGGGAGAGACGAAAGAAGGAGTTAGTAGACAGGATCAAAAGACTCGAGGAGGAGCGGGAAAGGGAAGAGAGGGAAAAAAGGAGGAATAACATAGTAATCAAGGGGGTGGAATGGAAGGAAGGAGACAAAGAAGAAGCAGTAAAGGAATTCATAAGGGATAAAATGGGAATAGAGACAGAGGTGGAAAAGGCGCACGCGATAAGGGTGGGAGATAGGAAGACGATAATGGTAGCGTCGATGAAGTCAAGAGAGGAGAAAATAAAAATAATGAAAGGAAAAAGCAAACTGGCAAAAGGAGTATACATAGACGACGACCTAACGAAAAAAGAGAGAGAAATACAGCAACAGATAAGGAGGGAGGCAAGAGTAAGAAGGGAAAAAGGGGGAAACGTAAACGTAAGGATAGGATATAGGAAATTAAAAGTGGGAGACAGATGGTACAAATGGAACGAAAAGGAAGAGAGACTGTCGGAGGAAAGAAGGAGAGGGGAAGAAAAATGAAATGAAGAGAAAAAAGAGGGGGGAAGGCAAGGGGAATGAAAATGTGCTTCTGGAACGTAGCAGGACTAATAGGTAAAGACAAGGAGGTGTGGGAGTACATAAAAACATTTGACGTAGTCGGACTCACAGAAACATGGTTAGAGGAAAGCAATTGGGAAAAAGTGAAATACAGACTACCCAAGGAATTCGAATGGAAATGCAGAGAGAATAAGGAAGAAAGGAAGAGCAAAAGGGGGAATAATAACTGGTTTAAGAAAGGGACTGAAGGAACTGGAATACAAAGAAATGAGCGATAATATGGTGGAAAGGAAAATAGCATATAAGGACAAGACATTCAGGATAATAGTGGTATATAATCAATACACGAAAGGAACATGGAAAGAGATAGAAGAAAGAGTAGACGGAAGAAAAGAGGAAGTGATGATCGTCGGCGGAGACTGGAACGCGAGAACGGGAGAAGAGGGAGGGCAGGTGAACAAGGACTTAGGGAAAGAAAGAAGCAGGCGATCAAAAGACAAGAAAATAAACGCGGAGGGAAGAATACTGCTTAGGTACCTAGAAGAGAGAGGCTGGACGATAATAAACGGCAGGGATGAAGAAGGAGAGGAGTGGACCTATATTGGGGAGAGAGGAAACTCGGTGATAGACTATGTGATCGGAAACCAGGAGGCGACAGAAGAAATAACTAACATGAAGGTAGGAAGAAGAACAGAGTCGGACCATATGCCACTGGAAGTAGAAATAGAGGGGCCAGAACTACAAAAAACCGAAGAAAGAGAAGAAGAAGAGAAGGAGAGAAGGGAGTGGATAAGGGAAAGCAGGGAAAAATACCTGGAGGAATGCAAAGACTGGACCTACGAGGGGAGAACAACAGAGGAGCTGTGGACAGAAATCAAAAACAAGGTAAACAATGCAGTACCAAAGAGGAGAGTAAAGACAAGAAAATGGGGAATGGGAGAGGAAGTGTGGTATGACAAGGAGTGGAAAGAGAGGAAAAGAGAGGTGAGAAGGAAGATGGCAAAATTCAGGAGAGGAAAATGCGGCAGAGAAGAACTAATGGAGGAGAAGACATTCAAACTGTGGTGCAAAGAAAGAAAGGAAAGACACGAAGAAGAGGAAATGGAGAAGATAAGGAGGATTAGAACAGAGCAAGAGGTATGGAAGTACATAAACAAGTACAGAGGAAGAAGAGAGGAAATAAATGAGGAAATAAGCGAAGAAGAGTGGAGGAATCACTTTATGGAGATGCTAGAAGGAAAAGAGCACAAAGAGGACAGGAAAGCAGGGGAGCAGGGAGAGGAGGAGGAAATAGGAAAGGAGAGGGAAGACAACATAGAGAAGGAAGAGGTGATATACCAAATAAGAAAACTAAAAGAGAGGAAGGCATCGGGGGAAGACGGGA
>NC_057787.1:3266396-3306592 GCF_014825855.1 Bombus pyrosoma | reverse complement strand
GAGACATGTGCTAAAAGAATGTGAAATAACAGGAGGAGCAAAGGAAATGGAAGAAATATTAAATGGGACTGGGGAAGGACTAATGGATCTGAGAGCGATAATAGAGAAAAGAAGGGCAAAAGCAATTCAAGAAGGGGTGGAAGGACAGGAAGGTAGCACAGCAAGGAGGCAAAAAGACCAAAGTGACAATAATGTGTAGATTAAGTTGCAATAAATCGTAGACATAAGTGTAAATAGATTATAAGCATTAGTGTTAGATTAGAGATAAGAAGGCGATTAGTGCAATAAAGAGCTGTAAAGAAAGCTGAAAGTTCGTCCAAAGCCGAGAGGCACGGACTAAATAAAAATAATAATAATAATAATAATACAAATCATAAGTTTACGTTACAACGGAAAAAGAAGCAAATCTTAATTTGTCATATTGAAATAGTTAAAGTAACGGGTATATAAACATTAGCTTAATATGTTATATTAACCAAGATCCATAGAAAAAAAATATATTATTCAGTACGGTCAAAGTTCTCTTATCGAATGATGTTTCAAAAGGTACTTACGTCCATTTTGTTGTCCAATTTTATATCCATGAAGATTGCTTCAACAGGGCGTACGTAAACTAACACTCGAGCTATTTGCTTTATGAAATTATTAGTATACAATAACAGTAGCAACTTGTAAATTAATGTAGAAATTGTATGAAATACAGTTATCAAGTATATTTAACAAAACTGTAATTATTTGATAAAAAGTCGTGAAATCGATGAAAAGCAAAAGACAATGGAAGATATTTCAGGTTAACGTGCCATACATGATTTTAAAAGTTATTTACACTCTCTTATTATTCACTTGCACCAGAACATGTTTTCCTTTGTTAATAGTTAGCGTCAAGATAGAATGTAAATTTTTTTTATACACGCATAAACACTCCCGGAGAGAGAAAGAACCGTTCGAACTCGGACACCACCATGTGCAGGACTGTGGGCATTAAAATGGCATTCTCCACTAGTAGCAAACATGCCGCTCAGTTCAGACAGGTTCAGATCATTATCGGTAAGGAAGTAACCTTGAAATTATATTTATAGAGGGAAAATGTACAATAAAGAATCTTATATTATTTATAATACATTATTCTAATCCATTTTATAAATTGTATTTTAATTACGAAACGTAAATCAACGTGAATCAAAAATTGATTCGTAGAACTACAGCGCATGCGTGTTACTGAGTAGATTTTCTGACTAACTTCACGTTATATCCAATACAATTTTCTTGTTCACGTTTCTATATAAACTCACGTTATATATGTATGTATATTTGTGCATCTAAGAAGCAACACCAACACACGTCAATAAAAATCTAATTATTTCTGCATCGTAAGTATTGTAAGCATCTCATTCGTATACACAGGTTTGTAAACTCCAGTAGTGGGGGTAATGCTCTTAATATTCGGAAATGTGCTTTACAAATCGAACGTTAGTCGTAGCGCTGTCATTGATTTGTTAACACCTTTGTTCGTATTATCACTAAAGATTAAGGACATAAACTAAACTGCTTTTCATAATTTTCATCAATATACTTAAAGTAGACATACAGTATTTCACATAATACAAAAGAATGTTATTTAACTAAATGTAGTTTTACGTAATACAATAGAGTTCAATTATAAACACAATCGTGCTGCAGACACAAAAAGCGCTGCACGGCGAAGTTTAACAAATCAATTGAAGTCCCTTACTCGAGAAATATTTTCTGGCCCGTAGGAGTTTTACCTTCTCTAATGGATTCTTAAATTTGTGTATACGAACACGGCAAATATGTGCATACATACACACGTGCGCGCGCGCGCGCACGCATACACACACATGTACTTACTGTTGACTCTGTCAAAGGCTTATGAAATATCACTGGTTCGTAAAATATCTGTCAAAGTATCTGTTTTATACTCTATCGTTAAGGATGAGAATTTTATTGCTCAATAAATTAAAATGTGGTTAAAGAAATGATTATTTGAATCCTATGGACCGTCAACTTTGGCGGTCGGTAAATTACCGACAACATATTTATATGTAATATTATCTGAGATACAATGACACAGACGGAACGAAGTACAGAATAAACATTTATATCAGTGTTTCTTCGACCATTCGCGGAGAGACGCGATCGCGAGAAGGCACGTCAACGGGAGTCGTAAATTCCCTTTAAGATTAAATAATCGACGCCACGAAATGATCGATACCTTGATTTCTGTTACGACAATAGGGGTGGTTCAACTGAATTTACACTGAATTAACAGGTATAAATTAATGTTTATTCCAACAACTTTATATAGAAAAATAGTTACACTGATGCGTATGTATAAGTTAGATAAGTGATTGATTTAAGGAATGAAACTCGGTAATGACATATTGACTATTCTAACGGTGAAGAATAAGTAAGTTAAAGTAGCGATGCTGTGTCGGAGCAAGCTGATTTGTTCATGACGATTTTGGTTAGGAAAAGTGAGGGCAGTAGAATTGTTTCTGATTGGATACAAGAAGGTTGATGGACTAGGAAGGGTCTTAGCCGCCCTCGATAGATAGTTGGTAGCGTAAAGTATCGTACGTGAGCAAAACGAACTTTCAGTATCTTCTTGCCATAAACAATAGCCTTTAGATACCAATTTAGTTTAGAGATTTGTTCGATCTGAAGGACCTTCTAGAATTTCCTGAGATTTATGGTCGGTTCTTACGACTATTGAGGGTACGCGATAAGGACGTGCGGACATCTGGTTGCCACCCCGCCCGCGGTGTGTGGCCTGGTCTAGGTAGAGTGTCGCTCGACGTAACAATCAGTACACATAGATGATACGTAGAATAAACACGTTTGTCGCACGTCTGGAGGCATTGGGAACCTTTAACGTTTTAGTATTATTCCAAATGTTACCGACCCAGCGTCTCGATAATATTTTCTCTTCCCTTCAGTACATTATCCAGTCCAGCACATTGTTAAATGTATAGGTATCTCCTTTCCATATCACATCTTGGATAACAAGCTTTTGTGGCAATCGCAAATCCGGAGATATTTACTTGTACTCCAATGATCTGAGGTCAATCGAGCTGAACACTTGATCGGCCAGCGGACGTTGCCAGAGTCTTGTCCCAATAGTAATAAAAATAAAGAGAAATATGGGACTCTCTAAAAGATGATGCTCTATCTTTCTCATTTAAAAGATAGACAGAGCTACGTTACGTTTCTCCAACCGGTAGGGAGTACCACGGATAATCTATATGAAGAAAAGGCAGCTCTGAATCGGCGTTTTATCAAATACTTAAAATAATAACTTAAAACAGCCTTGTTACATTTGGACTTCTTCAGAACATGATAGTGGCAGTGAAATCTGAGCTGAGTCTAGCGCGGCTTACCTCGCACAACCACATAAATAAATTGACGAAGGTGGGGATTTATTCAATTCGAATCGCGCTTATTCGAGGAATTATGCCGGTTGCTCGGCGTCAAACACCTGCGCACGACTGCCTATCATCCCGCGTTCAATGGTAAAGCACCTACATCGACAACTCAAAGCGGCGATTGAGTGACACGACACGAGCAACTGGGTCGAAATTTTGCCGATCGTTTTGCTAGGCATTCGAACCGCTATCAACGCACGTCAGGAGGACCGCAACGCAACGGCGGACGAAATAATTTACAACACCGGCATACGATTGCCGGCAGAATTCTTTTTAACAACGAATCAACGGGCCAGTTCGCAATACACGAACCGGCTAAAAGAACAGATGGGGAAAATCAGGCCACACCTGGTTACGCGACATGGCGAAAAGAAAATCTTTGTTTTTCGCGAATTAGAATCATCGCCGTATGTATTCCTGCGCCATGATGCGATTGGAAGCCCTTTACAGCCGCCTTACGACGGGCCGTTTAAAGTAACGCGAAGAGGCGAAAAGAATTACACGCTGAAGATAAATAATCGTGACGTGACGGTCTCCGTAGACCGCTTAAAGCCCGCCTTTATCGTAGTGGAGGACCTCGAACAAAGAACCGCCGAAACTCGGAATATGTTGACTCCGGTGAGGCTTTGGTACGAACAAGACGCCGATCAAACAAACACTCGCGATGAGAGTGATGCAACCGACGACAACCGGACGAACGAAGAAAACACCCGGAATAGACACGTTACGCTGTCAGGGCGTAGAGTCCGATTTCCCGATTGGTTTCAGGCAGGTTTCGGCTAGGCGTTAAAAGTCGTCGGATGCGGAACTACCCTCGAGATTTTTAAAGAATGACGACGAACGAATTTTTTTTATAAACGTTGTCACTGGTAAGGGGGTACTGTGGCAGCACTAGAACCCCCGAACTTTGCAACGGCTTTGCAACACAAAACGCTGTACACAGTTACGCTTTGAACAGTTCTTGTTCTAGTTCCTGTTCTTGCGTAGCCCTTTTCTCCGGTTCAGTGTCATTCTATTTCTTGTAAGTGCTAAATTTATAATAAAGTTCGGTGAAAGAAAATTAATAGTTGGGTTACGACTCAGCCTTCTTTTCTCTTATCATCCAACCCTGAAGTTTACGTGACACAGGCGACAAAGAAACAAGAAAGTCGACATCAGGCGTTGTATGTAAATATGTGAATGTGGCCATTACATGGCAATGTGAACGACAACAATGTATAGCTCTATCTACGACAGAAGCTGAGTATGTCAGTGCAACCTCAGGAGTGAAAGAAATTATGTGACTAAAGAAAATATTTCTTAAATGTAAAATAGAGATCTTTAAGTATATGCTATGTGTAGACAATACTAGTACCGTGAAATTAATTGAGAATCCAGAATTCCATCAAAGAAGTAAACATATTGACGTAAGATATCATTTCTTGCGAAATTTATACAATAGAGGCGAAATTGATGTAACGTATGTAACAAGCGAAGGGCAACTGGTAGATATATGTACAAAGGCGTTGCTAAAACCAAGATTTGGATATTTAAGACAAAAGTTAGGTTTGAAAAATAAAAAGGATCAGAAGGTAATTGTTTGTAGAGATGTAGAGTTTTTAGGGAGGGTGTCGAGGTGGTTATCACTTCTAAAAAAACAAAAAAAAAACTCTACATGATCTGTTTAATCTTCTCGTAGTTTCTTTTAGTAATAAATTAATTTGAATGGAAAAGAGAAAGGCGGCTGCCAAATGTATTTGTGAAGGCATTGACGAAATCAAGGTTCAGATATTTACGACAAGAGTTAGAAAAATATTAGGAGATAATTGTTTCTAGGGATGTAGAATTTTAGGGAGGGTGTTGAAGTGGTCACCACTTCTAAGAAAACTCTATATCTGGATTTTTTAGTTTTCTCAAACACTGCAGCCATCGACAGCGTATAGACAAAAGACTGGGACGAAGGCAGACCATAAACAATAGACAGGCCACGACCGACACTTTTAAATCCGATGGATTGATCACGGAGATAAAGATGTGAGCGCATTCAGCGACAATGTATATTGCCGAAGTGCCTAATGAGCCATCAATATCCCAACTGTCCTTCCGCCGAATGTTCGAGAAGAAGGCGTGCGTGACAACGGTCGCGGACGCCTAATAAACGCGTGGATAGTGAAGATATTGAGGGGTGACAAAGGATTCGATTAAAAGTCAAATTGTAAGAGCTTGAGTCTTGAAAAGTCACGCCTAGAACTCGGAAGTAAATAGTAAACTAATTGTTAGCAAGATTCTTTTTTTATTTTTCATTTTTCATCTTAAATTTCTTTTTTTATTTTTTATATTTTTTTTTTTTTTTTGTTATTTTACGTGACATTGGCTTCAGGATTTTCAGTTATGGTAACACTGCTAGCGTGCGGATCTGGACCAGCTCAAATTATATTTCTACTTGTACTTACACTTCTGTATTAAAATATATTTTCTACCTTACAATTTATCCACGCGTTGCTCCGTTTATACATCTAATAACCTCAACAATACTGGCTGGAGGGGGCGGGGGCAGTCGAAAGATTCAAATCCGTCTTTATTCGACGGCTATGGGTAGCGGCGACATTGTTTTTCCCGGAATCTATTTGTTCTTACATTACTTGTGTCCTAACGATCTTGATACTCCGAGGCAAAACAACAACATGATTTGAATTGTCCTCTGACTCATGTGCCGCTATATTTTCGAACAAATCCCTTCGGCCACGGGACGTCTCGACTGATTTCAACAAGAACGGGTTGCCGGAATTTTAAATAATCCTTGTATACGAGCATCGTGTGTCCCCCACGACTCTTACTCTTGTGGCCATTCGAATTTATTCGACGGAAACTCAGTCGGATGGGCAACCTACGTTCGATCCGGCTGCAAATATTCGGCGTAGCAGCTTTAAGATCAGCGGCTGACTGGTCGCCTCGAAATGGTTGTATTTCATTGGTCGCTGCTTGCCACAAGCGAATATCCCGAATGAATTCAAATAAGTGAGGGAGATTCGTGTAGAAACTCGAAAATGCAATAACAGAACTTGAAACGTTCTTTCTACGATCGTCTCGATGCCAATAGGAACAGCCACAGCGATGGCAACTAAATCGGACCGAGCCGTTCCCTCGGAAACTTGCAGTTCCCTTGAATTACAATGGACAGAAATCGCCTCTGGAGGGAAATGAAATTTTCGAACGGGATAGAGATAAGAATGAACGAAAGCATGAATTGCTTTCCGGACAGAAGTGGCAGTTTCGGCGTTCTACGGCCGCGAATATCCTTCTAGACTTATTATACGAATCGTTATTATACGAATTTATACGTTTCACGAAAACGTTTAGTGTTTAATAGATGCATATTAACCCAAAAAAATTTTCGTACACTGCGTACGAAGGTTGATTTTGTTAACATAAAATGCTACGAAATTTAATTGGGAAGTTAATGCATTCTGTTATATACGAAGACGATTGAGCACTGTCTCATTGTTTCATTATTCTACTATGATATAGTAACTGTAAAATGCAATAATTGAGAAAGTTATTATACGATGTAGTAATTGTAAGAATAATTATACAGTATTGGATATTAACAGTAATTGTAGTCAACTGAAGAACAGCGTGGTGACTGGAAAATACGTACTCGTTAACCTGCCTAAACTACATTCGATGGTGGTAAGGATGAAAGTTACATTGTGAGATACGAGATCGCATTGACGGTTAGGTAGCATTGAGAAAACGAACCCCATCCGGAACCTCATGGGCATTTGTACCGTATGTAGTCAGTAGACACATCCGCGGTACAAGATGGAGTTTTACCACAGGGTTCCGATAAATATTATTCGTAATAAAACAATTACAGAGCACGGCGGTTTCACTGAAACAGAGATCCATATCGTTCCTATGCGTGGAGTGTTTACTACTTTTGATTATTTGTTATTCTTTATCTGAACAATATCGAACATACGAAAATTAAATTTTCGCTGTCAATGAATCAAGAAGATGTATGCCTGTTTTTGTTTACACGGCTGTGAAAAAGTGATTGAACTACTTAGAAATACAATCCATTGATTTTGTACTTGTATAAATAACTTGTATTTCATGCTACTGGTTACCTTTTGAGTGCTATTGACGTAGTTTTATTTCATGAACATAGAAGTAGATATGATGTGATACTTGTTCAGCACGTCAATGGCTGATTGAGTAATGTGAAGTTTATTATCGTTGAAGCGCAGAACAAGCTCAAACCAAGCTAAAAAACACTTGACATCCATTCGATTTTATTAGCACATTCTATTTTTACAAACTGTCTTCGACAGTCTGTCACCGATCAATCATATATCTGTAACTTTCGTAATTTCACATCATCCTTCTCATATCCAATCAATCAATAATCGAGTACCTATAAAATGATTCTAATAAAACTAAAATAGAATGCATGCTAGTAGTTTCAGAACATAGTAATATCACTTATACATTGCTGACCTTAAGTATTTAGCATTTCTTACATTTACTCTGTATGCCAAAGGATATCTTATTTCCTGTTCGCATAAATAAATGAATAAAGAAAAAGTTTGTCACGAAAAACAAACATTTTATTTTATTTGCGATTAGTATTTTACGTTGTACTGTATGAAATAATTTATTAACCACATTAGAAAAAAGAAATATATACAATTCTTTAATTCTATGTATTTGTTACACCATGAGGCTTGCCATAGGCCGTATTCCTAACCGTCGCTCGTGGCACTACAGTGTCGCAGACGAACCGTCTCATCTGCCCGACAAATATACAATGTAGCGGCAAGCGCATAGATCATTAAGCAGGCGAATTCTAGAAACGTCGTATTGTGACCGTTTTTTTACCTCGCGCAAAGAAGGTGGTGTGATCCGAGCGTAGAGGGGGTCGTCTCCCAGAGAAGACAAAGAAGATCGAAGGGCGATCAGAACCATTTGAGGATTCAAACCGTCATCATCTAAGCATACGTCGCGTACTACACATTATAACTTTGGCTATCAATCGAAACTCAATTATACTTTATCAATTTATATCTCTCTAGTCAATAAGTTGTTGGAATAAACATTAATTTATGTGTGTTAAATCAGTGCAAACTCATTTGAACCACTCGTATTATTATAATAGAAATAAGGGGATCGATCAGTTCGTGGTGTCGATTACTTAATCGTAATGGGAACCTGCAACTCTCGTTGACGTGCTATCTCACGAATGCGTCTCTCCGCGAACGGTCGAAACAGCATTTTAATAACAAAACGACTGCTTAACACGTTGACTGCCACGACACCCGTATTCGGGTGTCAGCAAAGTTTCTGGTCAGGCCACGTAACCTACATTCGGGTGTCGCTTATTTGACTACTTGCGAAGAATCGTCATAGGTATTTGAAAAGATATTCCATAATAATAAAACTGTTGAATTGTTATAAAAGTAATACGAAAATGGTTTATTAAAAAAATTATTTAGAATGTAAAACTTTAAAGCATTCTATACATAGCTGAGGTTGATCGGGACAATTTGGTTAATAAGTTGTTGTTTTCTTCAAATTCTTTTGTGCCTTTGTTCGGTCCATTCGACGTCTTTTATTTGCATAACATAGTTTGCATACGTGTCTAATGCTTCTTCCGAAATCATAAGCCTCGTAAAAACTTCCTTTTTCACTGCTATCTGATTTACTAGGAAATAAGTTTTCAATTTTTCTTTTCGACAGTGTAACGAATTAGGGCAGAGATTTTAAGTTATACCGTTCGTTGCTCGGCCAAGATTCAAACTGATTTTGTAGAAAGTGGAAAATGAGAAACAAATGCGAAGGAATGGAAACGAAAGAAACGAGAGGTGAGACCACCAGATGAGCGACTCGCATTATGAAAATATAGATAGGAGCACCGAACAGAGAACGCTTGGTACTGCTGCACGCGTGGCCTGACGGAGATTTTTTTGAAAACAGGCGTGGCAGTCAACGTGTTAATGCATTCCGTTCGGATGCTCGATCGATACTGATTGCCCTTCGATGGTCCCTTTGTGTTCTCTGGGAGGCGATCCCCACCATGCTCGGGTCACGCCACCGATCACACCATGATCACGCGTGTCACCTTCTGTGTGTATTTAAAATAACGGAACGAATCGACGTTTCTAGAACTCGCTCTGTTTGATGCTTTCCGCTACATTATATATTTGTCGGGCGGAAGAAGGTCCGTCTGCGACACTGTAGTGTCACGAACGACGGTTAGGAACACGGCCTATGGTAAGCCTCGTGGCGTAACAGTTTGTATAAAATTGCGATCCGAAATAATGCATCTATTTATGGATTGATTTTGTGAGAAATTTTTCATGTGAATGTATGTACGTACGTATTAAAGTATATTGGAATGCTCATTAAATATCGATCCTTTTTTTGTCCACGAAAATTAAATTAATTATTTTATTGTTAATAAAATTTAATTCTTAACTACAAAACTTAATAAATAATTTCGCAGATTTCAATTAAATTTCTACGTATTCTATCATCATTATTTAATTGACTAATTTCTATCTTCTACTTGTTACATGATACATATTTCGAAATTCGACGATATATCCATCTTGGACGATGGAAATCTCGTGAAAATTGTGAGGTAGGTGCTGAGGTTTTTCAGTCATTGCCAGTTCTGTTGCCAGAGGATTTATCAGCCTACTAGCGTTCCATGATCATATCCTTCTAGAAAACTCCTATCGCTCTCCACCGTGAGCCCGAGTGTCCCCAAGTCATCGGCGGCGCGGCGCGTGGAACAGCAGAGAGCGTTGATCCTCTTGATCTTCTTGTTGACAGATGGCACCCCGAAACTATAGCTGTAACATCCATGAATTAGAACCGCAACAATCTTTCAGAGTATCGTCATTCAAAGCTGCTATCGATATCGATCCTAAACCACGATGACACATTTACGGTTCGGGCTTGGAGATGGATTCGACACCGTGCGATGCATCGACCTTGACATTGTGACATCAACCACATCTTAATCTACACCAAAGATAAGACATCGACCCTCAGAACTTCGGATTCTTTTGCACATATCACTACCTTATCATGATAACCTACACCTATAACGGCGCAGGAGTCAAGGGACGACACGAATCGAGAGCGACTCATGTTGTTGTTTTGTCTCGGGGCATTGACACAGCCTTGACTCATGAAACATAACAACAAATAACCTCCGGACAAAACAATGTTGCCGCTACATGCAACCGTCGAATGAAGACGAATTCAAATTTTCCGATTTCCCCTGACCAGTATAAATAAACGGACGCAATCGCGAGCGTGACAGAGTTTCTCCGAGTATCACGAGTATCTAACAGTATCTAACAGTATCTACAATATCTTCGAGCAGCTACCGAGTTACGCGACGAGCATTTACGAGTATTTATCCGCGGTTTTATTTTGTGATTTATACTTTGTACGAACGACTCACGTATACAGGCTGTACATTAACTTATTATTCTAAATATATTTGACGGTTTCAACAACGAACAATCTCGTCCTTTAAACCTCACCGTCCAACGTCCTCTGCATATAAACCTCTACACACCTTAATTCACATCACAATGTCGTGAGAGCCGGGGCGTTTTTAAACCATAAACAATGTCCCGAGAGCCGAGGCGCCGATGGGCCCATCAATGTGTCGTCGGTCCTTCAAGTGAATAGTTTCATAGAAAAGGTCTACGTGGCTTTGGCCACGAGCGGTCGCAGAACACATGTGTGGTGGGTCTATGGGGAAGACAAAAGACATGCGAGAGCAGGGCAGTTTGAGTTGAGAAGTCGAAGAGTGTGAATCGAGAAGTCAGACAGTGCGAGTTGCGTCGTCGATGTAGTGCTGCTAGCGTTGTCGAGAGAGTGTGGTCCGCGTGAGAGAGAACGTTGGATCCGTTGTGTCGAGAGTTCTAGATTGTAGCGTGTTATTACGATTAGTTCATATTAAACTACCATCGTTTTTCTGTCTATATTTGTACAATTCATTCATAGTAAATAAATTACAAATACTAGGATATAATAACAATATATTCCATTGAAGATACTACATTTTTATCTCATTTCTCCTCAAAATCCTATAGTGGCAGAGGAGTTCTTAGATTATTCTTGCCCTTCCCTTTATATATCGAATATAAAGAGATTTTTCTACTCCAGTTGCTCCATGAAAACTATAAATTTGTTGGATTCAGGCACAATGAAATTAAAATTTGCGAAGTTTCGAATGATCTCGGGAGTAGAGAATATGTGATATGATATAGTTGTTACGACCGTTCGCGGAGAGACGCGATCGCGAGGAAAGCGCGTCAGCGGGAGGCGTAAATTCTCGCTACGATTCAGAAAATCGACGCCGCGAATTAGTCGTTCCTCTGTGTTGGTTAAGATGACAGAGGTGGTTAATTGAGATTAACACTGAATTAACAGAGTTAACAAAAAATGATATATTTGACAGTATATATATATAAAAAAAACAGTATAATGAAGCGCCACAAATTATTTGAAAGATGATGCAGTTAGTGTGATATAATGATTCGAGTCGACTTTACAATGTGTCTTGTATTTGATAGATTATACGACTTGTGTTTCGTTGGAGACTTTTAGTGCATTCCGTTTGGATCCTCAATCGATACTGATTGCCTTTCGATGGGCCCTTTGTGTTTCATGGGAGGCGATCCCCACCATGCTCGGGTCACGCTACCGATCACGCCACTGATCACGCCATGATCACGCGTGTCACCTTATGAGTGTGTTTAAAATAACGAAACGAATCGACGTTTCTAGAACTGGCTCTGTTTGATGTTGGCCACTACATTGTATATTTGTCGGGCTGCTTGAGACGGTTCTTTCGCGATACTGCGATGCCATGAGCGACGGTTAGGAATAACGGCCTATGGAAAGCCTCGTGGCGTAACAATAGTTTTCCGAATTTAAATGAAAATTTAATTTAAAAATAGAAGTAATATGGTCCATTACAGTTACTACTTTGAATAAAAACAGCACAAAATGTGAACATCCTGAACAAAGCAATGGTAATAAAGCCAAACACAAAGACTAGAATAAGAAGAAAATAGAAGCCTTTTAAACGCTTTCAAAGAACAATATCTTTTCATCGTGAATTCCATGAAAATTTTTAAGCCAAGAAAAAAGGCTTGGAATAGGCTACATACCTTTTAAAAGGAACTCGTCGCAAATGCATGGCAGTGAAAACTGCCGTTCCATTCCAGTCGTTGACGATCACAAAATTACCAAGTATTCGAGTGTTAAGCCGAAAATCGCGATGGACATTGGCAAAGATGAACTAAAGATGTTTAAGCCGCGCCATTAAGCTCGGTAATAATCGAATTTTGCCGCTTTCTCAGCGGCTGATTCCATGAAAGAAGAGAGCAGCGGGCGCCAATTTAATTGCTTTCTCTCTGTAAGGATTTCAAATGCCTCTCTCATTTGTTTGAACATGTCTTGATTCTAACTACTAAAACGTTCGTACGTATATGGTATCCAAGTAATCATGGTACATAAAAAAATAAATAAAATAAATAACACCATATTATACATGTCGAGTGGAAAACGTAAGAAATAAAAAAATACAATTTCATAAAAGTGTAAATATCTTCGTTACACTTACATGAAATCATGAAACAAGTAGATTTAATATTAACACGTTGGAAGTCCTAATAAGACTCAATAACAGCCTACGGCCCGCAATATTATTGACATCGATAAAATCGAAGGCTTCGTTCTTTCCAAAGTACTTTGCGACCATGATTTTTGTGCGTAAATGCTTTATATTTTTAATTCTTTTTAGAAATACCGTAATACATAGAGCAAGGTCATTTTGCATATAACTCTAAATAATTTTGTACAAACAACATTTTTAATTTCTTCTGATAAGTCCGATACATAAAATTCGTCGAGTGTGTGTGTAAATTTTTGTGACCGACGGTACATTTTGAACTATTTTTAATTATTTCCATATTTAGTTTAGTTTCATTCTCGTAAGTAACCGGATAATTTTAATGGGTGGTGACCACTTCTTATCTAGCAATCCCGCCATTTACCGCCCCTATTCGCAGTTCGTAGCTTTATTAGTCTTCACAAGGGTGGCAAACAAGTCCTCGAGGGTGTTTGCAAGATTCACAGTTTCCAACTCTCTCCTCATCTCCCTGCCTCCACTCGGCATGTCTTAGAACACGCTTAAGTCACGTAGTAACAAGCATGTCGAAAGTCCTGTTTCGATTGACAATCTCGAGTCCGGGAATCCGTCACACAGAGAACAGACTACGATGTCATTTGGAAGTACGGCAGTAACCTTGTTTGGCGAGCAGATTTCGTAACAGTATTCCGTTTAACAGATACGTTTTGTTTAACTCCAGGAACGAACTTTATTGCCCAATTTCGTCGTTCCCGAATACCTGTTTGAGAAATCAAGCCTTTCCTTATCTTTGATCTAACTAATTTCTTTTCGATCAAGATTTGATATCTTTTTCTTCGCGAGGAGGGCAAAATGCATTGCGACGACCCGCGTCGCCGGGTTATGTGGGACTCGGGTGATGGCGGTGCCATACTCACTAAAAAACCCCTCCTCGTCCAATTCTTCTTCGAGCGGAAGGTCTCGTCGGCACTGCTAAATGCACATTACTTCGGCGAGACCCCATTCAACGCGTCAACTCCTTATCTATCTGATATCTCCATTTCTTTGGCAATGGTCAAAACCTCCTCTCCCTTTCTTCTAGTCGCTTCACCTTTGGCCCTTTCTTGCGCCTGTCTCGACTTCATCACTGCCTCGCAAAAGCTCCGGAACAGCCCCCAGATATGGTTACCGACCGATACCAATGCGATTATATTGCTCACAGTGAACGTATCGCCAACGACTTTCTCCAGAGTGGTACACTGGACTGTCCATCTTGGTCATCTCAGTAAAGCGTGCTCAGCATCATCCGGACACGCGTCACAATCCCAACATTTGTCGACGGTTTCCTTGTTTGTTCTAACCCTATAAGTGTTGAAGATAATGCCCAGTCAACAGCTGCATGGTATAATGGTCGATAATTCTCTTCCTCTTTTTGAAGGTGGCTGCGTCCCCGATCAACCTCCTTGTCCAATTGTTCGTGTTGTACCTGGTCCACTCACTTCTCCACTCGTCCACCGCTTCTCCTTCGTAAAGATTGAGCTGATTCAAAAGCACTACAGGATCGCTGAGGTCTGGTCGAGCAAAAAATTTCTTCCTGGTCTCGTAGATTTTCCCTCGCCACAGCGCCCTGATATGAATAGGCATGGTCCTCGTCAACATGCACAACGCCGTATGCGAAACCATCCTGTAGGCCGTAGAGGTATTTACCATGGCACTCTTCTGTGCCCTACAGAGTTCGCCTACTGTCTTAGCCTTGCTAAACGCATCCACTCAGGCCGGGGAGGCATATAGCACGACCGACTTCCATACCCGGTAGTATAACTTCCAACAGGCGTCAGAGGAGCCGTTCACATTCGGCAGAAGCCCTCTGAAGGCGCCTACAATCGCGTCCGCTCTATTACAAACTGCTTCAATATGGTCCCTATATTTTCTTGCAGTGTCCACCACCATACCTAGGTATTTAACCGTTTCGCGCTTATTAAGCACCTCAACTGTCGGTGTTATATTAAAATTTCATATAAAATCAAAGTTCTAGGGTTAGAACTGTCATCCTCGTCAATAATATAATTTCCGTTTTCTCCTTTGCTATCTGGAGACCCGAATTTTCACACCAATTTAGTATCGTCTTCATGTGGAGATTCAAATTGACCTCCACACTTTTCTTCTTCCTCAGACCTACCAAGATAGCAAGGTCGTCCGCAAATGCAATAGATCTCAAATTTACTCGATTGTCAAATCTGGCCAACAAGTCATCGTAAATTAGATTCCACAGAAGCGGGCCAACCACAGAGCTCTGTGGAACACCCGCAAAAATTTGTTTCACGATAAGATCACTCGGGTTGTCTAGAACTACGAATCGGTCCTTGAGGTAGTTCGCGAGAACTCTCGTCAAATTGGAGGAGAGACTCCTGCACTTCGCCTCTTTCAAGATTACCTCCCACCGCAGGGAATTGAACGCGTTTTTGACATCGATGCACATTATGACGCATGCAATGCCCTTCTTTCTGCAAGAATCAGCGAACTTGCAGACCTGCGAGATGGCATCGATGGTACTCTTCCCCTTGCGAAACCCAAATTGATTTCGGTGGAACAGGTCCATTCCCAGTTCCTTCTCAATGGCCAACTTGAATGTGTTTTCCCATACTTTGTTCATCGTCGGTAGGATACTTATTGATCGATACGACGAGGCCAACCTGGGATCCTTACCCGGTTTATTTAACAAGATCAACCGGGCCACCTTCCACTTAGCTGGAACTCTTCGTAGATAGAGTTCACCTTGGCGAGCAGTTCCTGCGCTCTATGCTCAAATATCAGTTTTATGACTGATCCCGGCACCCCATCGATACCAACGGCCTTTTTAACATTCAGCCAGCCAACCGCTGCTCTTAGCTCGTCCATATGGACCACTCCAGCTCCGGGGGTACCACCGCCATTTCCCTCTGTTACTTCCTCGCTCACGACGCCCACATTTTCGATTAGGAAGAGTTTACCGATGATGTTCTCAGCCTGCTCCCTCCCCAGACTCCCATTTTGCTTGCTCCTTCTGAGCCTGGCAATGACTCTTTTGTAAGGCAAGTCCCACAGGATTCCTTCCAGACCAGCCTCTTGCTCGAATAGATAGCTGACCTGAGCTCTTTCTTACTCTTCCTATAATCGGCTCCTAACTAAGCGGCAATCAAGATTTGATATCTGAAATTGAATTTAACCCTTAACTGATATGATCTGTTAATATTACCCTAATTCTATTATATAGTAACCTATGAGAGTACTTGAACATTTATAATAGAAAACTTTTACGAATTTATTATGTGTGTTATACGAAACTTTTTGAAATATTGTTAATATTTCCATAAAGCACAATTATCATGATGATATTGTTAAAGTTTGGAACTGATCTGGAAATGTATAAGGAAGTTACAAATTACCCAACAGTTAATAATTAGCCTATTTATCACTCGAATATGAATATATTCTACAAGAACTAAAGGATGTAAAATGTAAAACTGTCCTGGCAGAATTCCTCCCAGAGAAAAATTTTCTTTTCGAATTTACACACAAAGGGTACCTTGCAATTTATAAGAACTAATTTCGAAAGTAATTTTTCGTAAATCCATAGAACTAAATGCATCGTAACGCAGCGCAAGTAAGCAAGGGAGCGAGTTTCTTATTGCGAACTGCGTGTAACTTCTCGGTTACTTGCGAGTTTACATTTATATGCTGCCACCTTTATCTCGATATCGTGGAAAAGAATCTTGAACTTCTGCATCGAACCGCTGTCGAATAACCTGAAACAAAATTGTGAGGTGAATAACGTTATGTGCAAGGCGTTGAGCGTAAAAGGAGAAAATTTCCCTCTTCTTCCAATACGAGCAGCAAACGCGAAACGACCTGCGTAATTTAACCCTTTGCACTCGAGGACTTTTTCGGCCGGGCGTAGCAGCTACTCCGGATGATTTAGCATATTACGTGACGCATGTCTTACAGCTAGTGTAAAATGATTTCATATACAAATTAACTTACAAAAACATTATGTTCTAATAATTTATCCATATTTCCATCTTTGAAAATATGATTTTGTAATATTAATTTCTGTATTTTTTTGTATGATAACTTATAAAGCATTCACTAAGATGCATTCTTGATATAATTAATCTCATTTTTCAACAGTTCAAAATCAAGTTCATCTTCATTTGAGCTAATTTCACTTCCGAAACCCACTTTTTTAGGGTTTCTAAATTATAATACTTTTGCCATGATCATCGAATCCGAACTAACGTTGGAGACGTTGTTTCGACACCATAGTTGAACCATAGTTTCGGAGGGATATGGGATTAAATATTTTATCTCCATTTTAAAGTCTAACACTTTACACTTCCTAACAAAGAACACAAAGAGCTAAGGAACCAATTTACGAACCAATATTGCACTCTCATCGATTGGAGATGTCGAAATCTAGCATAAACAGGGACTATCGCCTCTCGCTCGCCACTGGAGTTGCAGCACGGAATGCCGTGGTGACTGAAAGTCGCTTCTCGAGTGCAAAGGGTTAATTTTACAAGCTGAGTAGTGTACACGTATAATATCCCTCTCAATATGTTCGCCCGAAGCAGATCTGATAAAAAGATCCTTTCAGATCTATTATTGTATTCGATAGAGAAAATTGGTTCCGATATCAAGCTGCTTTCACAAATGGATATTGCTACATTGCAAGGGTAATTAGGCGTGACAAATCTCAATCGCTGGATTATCATAAACCTTAAAAGTAAACGCAATATTGATTGTGAATCTTCGATTAAGAAAGAAATGATGTAAAACCTTTAGATTATTGAAATTACCTTAACTGATATTGTTTTTACCATATAATCGTATTATATGTTTATTTGACTTGAAGACCACACGGAAAGAATATGATAAGTTCGTATCTATGGATTTTCTCACTTTTCTCTTAGTTACTAAAGCAAAATTCATTTTATTGCTTTCCTTTAATAAATTTTAAATCATAAAGACTTTCGAGAAAACAGAATCCTAAATTAACTTTTTTAAAAAAATCTTTAGGTTCTATATGAAACCTGCAATGATGTAGTTGGTGGTGTATCGACTTCAATCTGTATTCTTGTTCTTATTAATTTTTAACGTTGGTACATCCAAGGATGTTAATTATGCGAGTCGAATTATGTAATAAAATAATATATGACGATTATAATTGTATGTATATGGTATATAATGTATAATAAACATACTGTAAAATAATTTTATATCGAGTTTTCAAAAAAGATATTCTAACATTTTCTTTATAGTACGAAGAAATAGGTAATAAATTTTCAAGCGATACCATCGTAGAAACTAGGGTTGTTTGCATCATAATAGCCCGCCGGAATTATAATTTAGTCGTACACGCCGAAATAAAGCTTAGAACCGATCAATAGCGAAATAACAAGTGGTTAATAGCAATAGCGCTCGTAATACTATTCGATTGATAAGGTGTGTGCGGCGTACTTTACTATCGAAACTGCTCGAAATAAAGCCATGCAGACTGTATTTTCGACCAATCGCGGGGAGACGCGATCTCGAAGAAGCGCGTCAACAGGAGTCGTAAATTCCCATTACGATTAGAATAATCGACACCACGAATAGATCGATCACCTTATTTCGGTTAGGATAATAGGGGTAGTTGTTGTGGTATAACGCTGCGATTTATAGGGTTATAAATTTATATATTTCCAACACTTAATACACTAAAGAGATACAGCGTGATTGACGAATACGAATCGAGGAGGTGAATTTGACTGTTCTAGAGCTTGAGAAGGAGAGCGGAGGGAGTGACAGCTCTCTCGTGTTGAGAACAAGTAAGTTTCGTTCTTGTGTGATTACGGAGGAAAGCTCGGTATGAGTGTGTCTTTTGAACTAAGAAAACGAATTCGTTGCTCACACTTTTCGTTAGTAGAGTGAGGGCAATGATCTGCGATAACCATTGGTTATAGCCAACGTGAACAAATGACGATTGGAGGAGGAAGCCTCCGATCGGCGTGACTCGGGGTCGACTTTATTCATAGGAAAAATCGGCTTTTCTGTTAGACATTGTTCCACTTTTTCCGTTAGGTGACTACCTGCTTTCTCCGTAATTTGTAAGAACGTATAATAAACCCAAGGGTCTTTAAAAAACCGTTATAGACCGAAAATATTTATGGGATTAGGAATTCCTTTAAGGCAAACATGTAAATTAAACCTATATCGAAACAATGACTTTAAAACGTTAACGTTTTACGGGGGTCATTAGGTTTATTGAGAGACTGAAGCACGGCGCGTAGGTCATCGGCGGTCAAGTAGCGCGGTATGGAAAGCAAATGTTTTGCGCGACATAACACAGACACTTAACCTCGCCACTTATAAGTAGATAAGACTCCACATAGATACACAACTCACATGGAAACAGCATATTAAATCAATAATAGACAAAATACAGACAACAAAGGGACAAATGCATTGGCTAACAAGTCGAAAATCCAAACTAAGCATAGAAAATAAACTAAAAATATTCAAAACAATTATAAAACCAATCTGGACATACGGAATATCACTATGGGGGACAGCAGCAAAGAGCCATATAAACAAAATGGAGACATTACAAGCAAAAATTCTTAGAACGATAATAAACGCCCCATGGTACGTTAGAAACGAAGATATTCGGAAGGACCTGGGAATACCAACCGTCAAGGAGGAGATTACCAGATGCGCGGAAAGGTACAGAGAAAAAATAACAACACACCCAAACCAATCAACGATCAACACAAGCATAGAAAGAAGACTAAAAAGGAAATACCTAGCTGATCTCACAAAGGATATAACCTAACGAACACGAAGATGGTACTCCGCTGGGGGTAACCATCCACATGCTATATATTTA
Organism: Bombus pyrosoma; assembly: GCF_014825855.1. NCBI lineage: Eukaryota > Metazoa > Arthropoda > Insecta > Hymenoptera > Apidae > Bombus > Bombus pyrosoma. Next base: position 3,286,605 of record NC_057787.1, on the reverse strand, counting down.
CAAGATATAACATTTTATCTAATGTCCCACTGGACAAATTGTAAAATCGCAATTAAACAATAAAAAAGAAACTTATAAGTAGAAAACATGGCTCTGTCCACTTATTGCTAAAATTCAGTCAAATAGAAGTCTTCTCTCAAATGCTTTCATAATCAAGCTGGTGGCGTTTATTGGCCATTTTTGCCTTTTAATATATCGAGCGATTGGTTATTATCAGAAAGGTTTCACGCATTAATTATTCTGTTGCCTCCTTCAGTAATAAATCGATAATTTCAATTAACATTTGAAACTATTAACGTCGTTATAGTCTATATTCCTTTCTTTCAATTTCTTGTAAGCCCACTTATTGTGAATCTTATTGAGTCTTCTTCTCGACTTCCCAGGTACATATTCTTTTTGTAAATATGTAAAATTCGCTGAATATTCTTTGTGTTATTAATAGACCGTATAATTGTCTCTGAAGTATGTTTTTCTATTCCACTTAAATCGACAGCTTTTATTTCATAAATATCAAGCAATAATTCAAAATTTCCCTTTAGAAATATTTCCATTGATTGATAGAAATCGATGAGAAAGGTACATATGGCAACGAAAATTTCTCTCAAACGTATAGACAATTAAACGAATCTGAATTCGATTATAAATAAGAATGTTCGTAAAATATTTTGATGCTGGACTATGTATAATAGACTATTTATACAAAGTTATATTTTCATGATTTTGTCTAAAGAAATTGAAACTGAATCCACTAAATATTACGAGTTCTACTTGTCTATTAATAAATGTCCAACCAACATTTTCAACACGTTACGTCTCACTTTCATCGTCTGAACATCCCACTGGTTTATCTCTGGTCTTATCGAGGCCTGAATACCAAAATCGCATTAGATAAACACACACACGAACAAGAGTATCGTTTAACTGACATTTATGTAATATAATAAACACAATGTCCATGATTCTCGCTTTTCGAGGTTATCTTTGCACAATAAATACATAATTCGTTGACCGAATCTCGTTTCAGCGCAGCGTCTGGTTCGCTTATTACACGCTACTGCTATGATACCGGGTGCAGAAAAATTTCACGACTAGCTGCGTGCTTGGTGAATAAATCGGTAGATTGATCTTTGGAAATATGCAACCGGCGGCGAAAGAGAATCGAGAAGAGAAGAGAAACGAAGAGAGAGTGGGTGGATGGGTGGCACCCACAAGAGAGGGTAACGATTGTCAGAGAGACCGATGAGGACGAAAGGGCCGCGAGGCAATATTTTCACTTCGCCTTTGTTCTTTCCTTCTCTTTTTCGTCTCTACGGCGTCGTTGCAGCCTTCTCTCCTCTCTTACCACGTTTCGTCCTGCTCGCTCCAATCGAAAACGTTACACACCAAATGAAAATCTATCGATCGCGTTGCCCTGTAACGGATTTAATTTAATTTTCTACACTGTCGTCGCCCGGGACTGTCAAGGAGCCATGCAGAGGAACGAAGAGAGAAGAAAAGACGGAGAAGGAATTTGAACTGTTGCTTGTTCGACCAGTTTGAATACTTTTGAAAGCTGATGCGTAGAGTATGTCAGTGAACGAACGTGGTTACTATGAAATATTGCCTCAGCTGTGCTCTCTTGTCTTGCCCTATACATATACGTGTATTAAAGCTGTTACTATTATTCTTGGGTATAAAGAAAGTTAATTTATTCTCCAATATAATTTGCAATATAATTTTTGCCTCTGAAGTTTCCTTGAACAGACTGTTATTCTTTTGAAATGAAAGAAAATAAATATACTATAACAAAAATACTGACATGTAACAAAACTATACATAAATATTAATAATATTTCTAAAAATGGCGTTTCTGTAAAATACGGTCGTTTCTCGGAAAAGTACATATACTTATATACTGTATGTATTTTCTTTTTAAGTATGAATTACTTGTTATCTTATTCTATTGTTTTACTGTATGACTCGTTTGTAAAATGGATTATCAGTGAAAATAAATAAATAAATAATAAAAGAACTGATTTTATCAGGATTCGGAAAATATATTGGAAAAAGAAATTGTTACCGAGAGGCGTAAATTTTCGCTACGATTCAGATAATCGACGCCGCGAATTAGTCGTTCCCCTGTTTCGATTAGTATAACAGAGGTAGTTCAAATTATTTTAACACCGAATTAACAGGGTTAATATAAACTTGTATATTTAACAATATTTAATATTATAATGAGCACATCACAAATTATTTAACGATGAATACAATTAGTTTGTTAGTAATTCTATCCGATTTTATGATATTTCTGGATATATTTGTTAGACTAAGCGACTTTAATTTTATTCGTCAGAACTTCTCGATGCATAACGTTTGAATCCTCAAATGGTACTGACTGCCCTTCGACCTTTTTCTTTGTCTTCTCTGGGAGACGACCCCTACTACGCTCGGGTCACGCCACCGTTCGCGCCTATGATCACGTATGCCACCTTCTTTGTGCGAAATAAAATAACGGTCACGTTAAACAAATCGACGTTTCTAGAACTCGCTGCTTGATGAATTATGCGCTTGTCGCTACATTGTATATTTTTCGTCGGTCGTATCAGACGATCTGTCTGCGACACTGTAGTAGCACGAGCGACGGTTAGGAATACGGCCTATGGTAAGCCTCGTGGCGTAACAGAAATAAAATACGCAAGTATGTGAGACTTTTAAGACTATTCCAGATCGTATCTAGAAATATCAATTTCAGAAGGAAACGGATGACGATAAAAATTACCTGTATGAACGAATCTTTGACAGACAATGCATAGTTGTATGAGTTAGCGGCCTGGCACAGGGAAAAGAAGGATTTCATGGCGAGATATGTTGCCCCCGTATTCATTTTTATTACTCCAGTGATTTAAACTTTATCTCAGCGTACCACTTGCTTCCGTGCAGTGGACCTTCCAAATAAACGATACGACGCGCGGTAAGGTTTTCAATTCCGCGGTTTCCCTTTTTCTCCACGTAAGTTGCTTTTCGGGACAGGGATAGCATTTTTATCGATGGATAAAAAAGGAGTCGAGAATAACCATCGACAATGGAGTTGTCACAGACGGAATGTCACAGACGAAATCCGACTAAACAAAGCGATAAGATAGCGAAATTCCAAGCGCCTTAGCATGAGTGACCATCGGGATAATATCCGGTCACTCTATCCGTTCTCAGAGATATATGATCGAAGCCTTTTCCCACTCCCACAAATAAAAGAATTTAAATACTCCCCCTAAAAATCATTCAAGTCAGTCTTGAACAGTCACGCCTAGAGCTCGGAAGTGTATTGCAAACAAGAAAAAAAAAAGTTTCTTTTTTTTCTTTCTTAAACTTCTTTTTTTTATTTTACGTGACAGAGTATCGGACGGCCACAAAGAGGTATTAATGCCTTATAAATGTCAAAAAATATATAATACTTATTTGTATCTCCCTTCTATTGTCACAGGGGTCTCGGAATATAGCGCTAGGATAATCACATTTTGCACACCATAGCCATTAAAGCAGTAACTAAATACTTGATATAAAAAACCCTCCCAAGTCAGCACTTGACATTCTGTTCTGTTACGATATTCTGTATCATTACTCTGTCAGTTTATATAATATATTTTGCAATAACTATCATAATTGAAGTACCAATCTCTCACCTTACGTGCGGAACGTGAAATAATCTCGAATCGACGCTACACTATCGCACTACCAAATTTTTATATATGTAAGGAGGATTAATAGATTTCCTTCTACTGAAAGTTATTGGTAAAATTTATATTAAGTAATTATAGAAGACACATTTGTTAAGTATTTTCATGATGTAAGAGATTCCTTCATTCTAAAAGTATGCGAAACTACTTAACACGAATCTGCGAGTTTGCAAATATAAATCATTAGTGCATTGGTATTATTATTAAGAAAATTCAATGTCCAATTTTTCGTTGATATTTCATTAGATGCAGACTTAAGTATCGAACTTGCAAGCAAGATACGCGCGATCTTAGCGAAAAATCGTGATGCGTGGAATTGATATCAACGATCGTGGTGATCGTTGGAAGCTAGTTGCGCCAGTGTAAAAGTAATTGGTGTAAACTGATCATTTGGTTGTTTCAACAGTAGTTCTCATGCTATTATTTTGTACATCGTTATTGTAATTATAATTATTCGTAAGTTGACACGGCTGATCGTAATTACAGATTTCAATTTCTTCAGGCGGATTCTTTCCGTGGATTCGGGATTCTACTCGAACGAATCGCAATGCGTGTACACGTTTGGATGCAGCTGAGTGAGCGTGACACTTGAAAGAGATAATTCACGAGATAAATTCACGTGGGGGAGAAACGGTGCCCATGGCGATATTCAAATTCAAGAAACACCCGAGTGCAAATGTACACCGTAGCAGAAACTTTTCGCGGCTGCGCCTGCCGTGCGGAAACTTTACGGCGGAAAGTTCTCAGCAAGCTCCGAAAGAAGCTTAGATTAAGTACGGTTATGGTTGCGCGGCCGGTTTTTTTTCTTTTCCACGTTGGAGAAATACTTTAAGATCAATAAAACCGGTCGAACCGACACAAAGTCGATGTAATTCGATGGGTCATGTTCAACATTCTCGTCATTGCTGTAAAAATTATCTTTCGCATAATTGTACTAATATTAGTAATAAAATCTGACAAACTGATAGTAACAAATTACTATCAATACCAATAAATATTCCTGCACAGTAGTAACAAGTTCAGTAATAAATCAACTATAAAATTTCACATTTGATATAATAAAGAAACATACGAAAATCTTTAAAAAGCTAAGTTTTTCAAGTATGCAAAAATACGTTTAATCCTCCTTTTATTAAAGCAAATCGCGATTTCCAATTCCAACAGGAACGGAAACGTATTTATTAAAAACGCTTAAATCCAAATATTAAAAGAAGTCATATCAAACTATTTTGTTTCCGCCATATACAATTTTCATAACAGTAATAAGGACTGTATTTACGAAGTGACACAAAAACTAAAGAAATTCTCATTGGATTTATCCATACTAATCCTGTACACGATTTCCAACACAACCTGTTTCGCACAATGTTCTTTCACACTATTCCGTCGCAATGGAAACCGTTATGAAATTTTACCTAACGCGCCATCTTAAAGTTTCCCTTCCAACAAAATTGCGCAATTGCTAGGAGTCTTGAAAATTCCGGGATATCGTTGAGCATTCGCACAAAAACATTCCATTAGAAATTACAATAAGACTATTAAGGCAAACCGCGTAAGTTGCGTTGCATTCTCATAATTTAATCTCAGTAGTTATAACGAAAAGCTGAATGTAATCATTAATATAAATGAAGTCTTTAGAAGAAAAATAGTACATGTGGTAAAACTTTTAATTTGAGAAAATTAAGTTTAACAGAAGCAATGCAAACATCAATAGGATTCTAAACATTAAAATATATTGTTATACATACTATGAAATATAATTAGAAATTCACTGTATAAATATATAGAATAAAAATGTGGTAGATGCAAAATGTAGAATACATATAAAACCTATGTAAAATATGACGTATTAAATATACATTTAAATTTAGAAGAATTGCATAAAACAATTCAATTTAAAGGCAGCTGGATGGTGGAACCAATTATGATATCCAATCCAAAGGAACAATTACGGCAAATGCTAGGAAGTCACGATGGTGTAGTTTAAAAGCAGCCATTATGAGAAAGGCTCATCTGCAAAGTGTTGCGTGTGTCAATGTAATGTAAAACCGATGATCACGCTATAGGAATATAATTGGGTAATTATACCTTGAGAAGAAGAGATTTTTTAATAAATACTTGACCATGATTTAGATAAGTAATCACATAGGGTTCCTATTATACAGGTGTCAGGAAATTTAAGGGATGACTCTTGAAGCCGAAATAAGAGGAAAATTAAGCATAAAAGAATTGCGTTTTCGTCTTTCCTTTTTAGTTATATAGACAATTAGAAATCGGTCAAAATAATCCTGCACGAGAGAAAATCTTCTTACGCAAACGAAAGGAGGTTAGTCTAAGCAACGAGACGTGCAGTGATCGTTAATTCAAACGATACATGGGGGCAGCAGCTTACCTCGTACAAGTCGTAGAGAAGACCGTGGTATTCGGAGACGTATACTGCGATTGTCCCGTCCAAGTTCGACAAATATGTCTGTGATACTGAATGCTGCCAGTAGGGCTACGAATTTTTGTACGATGTCTGTAAATATCCATGTAGAGAAAGATTTGTGTATGCGCTACGTAGAAGATGAATGTTTTTGTTGATGTATACATTTTTTTTGCTAGATCGTTAATCTGTAACTGTGTGCCTGCTTGTGTCACCGGCTCATGTGTCCCTCCTTCCCCCACCACTTTGAATGTTGCTCGGCGAAACTAAGGTACAAGGAGTCATTTAGTCGTCTCATTTCGTACCGATAACATGGGTCGCGTTGCGTCAGGTTTATAACATATTATAACCTATTGATAGCGTTGGTTCTTTATTACTGACATTAGTACATTTTTCACATTATTCATTACTATATTTTTTACTATCGTTTAACTTCGTAACTTATATAAGTAGACTTAAGTACTTCAAAGCAAGATTTCGCATGCGTTTCTGTAGTATTATTTAAGTATATTTAGTTGTGAACTTTTCAATTCTTGCAAATATTTTCAACTATTTATAACACGCGACTATAGTGTATTAGTGGAGTGTATATTTCATATTCTAGTAACGAACATTCTCAGTATAATTCTTGCAAATGATCGCATTGCATTCACGGTATTCGTAAACATTTGTTCGATATCGAGAAATATCTTATAATTTTAAACCAATAGTTTTCATCCGTATTCCAATTTCTTAATAATAATCTCTTAAGTGTGAAAAGAAAAGTAGCAGTATTTTTTAAATAAACATTCGATAGAGAAAGGAAGAAAAACATCGAAACAATACTTCGCTTCTTTTCTATTCCCCACCCCACCTCACCCATAAACAATTTTATTTTTAGGGAATATTTGTGACCACGTGCAATGCGGTTTGTAGAGTCAGTGGTTGCTCCGCAAAAATATTTTTCAATATTTTCAAATCACGGTCGTTTTGATTAAATTCAAGTAAATAATCACGCGCGAAAGTAGTAATATTTTATCAAACAATTTCATACGCGACATTAGAATTCTTGTTCGCCGATTATAATTTTATATTCTTTTGAACATTCTTTTTTGGTACTAGAGTCAGTGCATCTCTCAAGAGGACAAAGCCTCTACAGAAGCTCAAGAATGTAAGTAGTTTTACATATTGTATTTCAATTTGTTCTATTTATTATATTTTGTTTGAATTATTGTTAATTATACAATAAAAATGATTGATAATTTAGAAAGCTGTAAATGTCCTTTTTAATTGAAATAAAGTCTTAAAGTCTTAACATTTAAGTACAATAAAACTATCTGATACACATAACAAAATTACTGAATTTTCAATGTTATGTTCTCAAACTTTTATGTTAGAGTTTCAATTTATATACTTATTAGAGTTTAGTCTTTATTGTTGCTAAAGTTCCATGCTTGTTATTGTGTATTAATGATATTTTATGTTTTGTACTTTGTACTTTACATGTACTTGAATTATGTGTATTCTGTATATTTTGCTTTGAATAATATTGATTAAAAAATACAATTTAATTGAAAATTTCACAGGTTAGGGTTTTCTAAGATTATTCTTCTATTAAAATAAAAAAAAGTGTTAAAGTCTTAATACCACATTCTAAAACAAATGACTAATATATTTAAAAAATCATTAGATTCTTGATTTCTAGATTTTAAACTTTTATATTAGAGTTTCAGTTTTTATATTTATGGATGTTTATTAGAATTTCAATCTTTATTATTACTAAAGTTGCGGATGTAATAAATTTCCGTTTTTCATAATCTCCAACATTCCAAATAATCAGCGATCACTTATCGTGTTTTGTTTTGTAACAGATTTTTCACAATCTCCATTTCCACCATTGGATTTTCAACGGTTCCTGCCTGATGTTAATCTTTCTAATGATATTTGCTGAGATAGTGCAGTGTCGATGACAACGTTTTCCATTTCTCCGCTTCTAATGGTGAGTTGCATGCATTTTTGTCCCTCCGGTCACTCAATCATGTCGTAGGATAAAGGGTCCGAATCGGCACGGGTGACTGACTGGCCATATTATGTAGAATTTTTTGCGAGCATAGTGACCGCGGGTATTTTTTATACTCGTGAGTAGTAACATTTTTTTTCATATCTTTATTTATTAGTTCAGGATAGGTCTTCTTGCACATCGCGATTATAATAATTAATTTTTTAATAATTAGTTTAAACATAAATTTGAGAATATATTCGTGGTACTTATATGTATAATAGTATTCGGTATAAATATTTGCAAAAGGCAAATATCTAGACGAATATACCTGTATGACATAAATATATTTAATCTTAAGCAATGAATTTTAGTATAAACAAAAGATATCGAAGCGATTTCGTTTGAGCATTTTGTAGGGGAGAAATCGCCCTCCGATTTCGTTGCAATAAACATGCAATTTTCATTCAATGATAATGACGATTCATGCAATATATGATACATACATTTTGTGACAATATTAAGTCACATTCTTCTATTTGGCTTCAGATATTATAAACATAAGTAGAATTTAAAATCTGAATTAAAATTCATTTTTTCCGTACAAGAATGTGTGAAATTTTGCGTGCAAGAAAAAACTTCGCGGCAAGCAGATTTTTGAATCAAAGCAATAATTTTGAACACTGTTTCTGCATTTTCGGAAATATGCTTTGACGAAGAGATTGCCTGAGATTATTTCTATCTTGGTAATACATTTAGAGTCAATTATTCCATTCCATCGAGTTTTAGTCTTTTCTCAATTAATGCTACTTTTTTGATAACGTTAAAATTTCAGTAATTTATTAAATTAATAAAGCAGAGTTATTATAATCCGAAACGAAGTAATAAAATGTAAAATCAAAGAACGTTAGTCCGTTAAATACAAATCAGACGCACTAATCATGTTTTTAGATTAGGATTTTCAGATTTAACCATTTCCGTGCCCATTATCAGGATCTCATTCGCGTGTCCAGGTGCTACTTGAATGGGGAAAAAACATTGGGCACGATGACTATAATTAGTGCAAAAATTTCTCATCTGCTGACGATGTGTTAATGTATCGTGCACGACGTATTTTCCACATTGTGTGTGTGTGTGGTTAAGCTGTGGAATTGCGTCGCTTTTTTCATGCGCTACAACTTAAGATACTAAAAATGTGGAGACATATATTAATTCAACTTATGTATCAATACAATCGCAATTGGTGGTTGTTACAACCGTTCGCGGAGACACGCGATCGTAAGGAAAACGCGTTAGCGAGAGGCGTAAATTCTCGCTACGATTCTGATAATCGACGCCGCGAATTAGTCGTTCCCCTGTTTCGATTAGTATAACAGAGGTAGTTCAAATGATTTTAACACCGAATTAACAGGGTTAATATAAACTTGTATATTTAACAATATTTAAAATTATAATGAACACGTCACAAATGATTTAACGATGATACAATTAGTTTGTTACAGTAATTCGACCCGACTTTATGATATTTTTCGAGGTACTCGTTTGACTAATTTTATTCGTCTGAACCTCTCGATGCATTCCGTTTGAATCCTCAAATGATATAGATTACCCTTCGATTTTTTCCCTTTGTCTTCTCTGGGAGACAACCCCCACCACGCTCGGGTCACGCCACCGTTCGCGCCTATGATTTCGTATGCCACCTTCTTTGTGTAGATAAAATAACGGACCGAAGGCGAATCGATGTTTCTAGAACTTGCTGCTTTATGACAACTATGCGCTTGTCGCTACATTGTATATGTCGGGTTAGCGTTAGGTTTAGGGGCGTGTAACGAATCTTCATTCGGACTAGCCATCGTTGTTGTACAATACAGATTATATTTACTGGTATAAATATTGATTTTTACAAAGTTTGACAAATAACCGTAGTGATTAAACACTGTAGATGTCAATAACAATGTTCTTAGGTTCAATAACGAATCCACGGTCAACGGGGTAACTCTTTGTTAAACGTAGAATATATTTTGAAGCACAAAGTAACGTTTGCTGTGACGCTCGATATAATACTGCACGTACAAGATGATGTGAAAACTCTCCAAGGTGATTGCAAGAATAAAAGATTGATGGAAACTTTCCTCTCCTTACGATCGCGTTTGTTCGTTACATATTGGCCGGGGGTACCAACAAAATTCCAGTCGCCGTTGCTAGGCAGACCTGCGTAGAGCTGACATTGTTCCTGCCCGGGATTTGATTGTTAATACAACGTGTGTCCCACAATATTGGCACTTTTCTGTTAGGTAAAAACATTCATCCCGTGGCCATGTTCAGAGACCAGTTGTGTCACCTCGAGCCTGTCACGACCGGCATACTTTTAAATCCGTTGGACTGATGACGGAGATAAAGATGTGGCGGCACTCGGCGACAATGTATATCGCCGAAGTGCCTAATGAGCCATCAATATCCCAACGGTCCTTCCGCCGAACGTTCGAGAAGAAGGCGTGCGTGGCAACGGTCGCGGACGCCTAACAAACGCGTGGATATTGGGGATATTGAGGGGTGACAAAGGATCCGATCATATGTCAAATTGTAAGAGCTTCAGTCTTGAAAAGTCACGCCTAGAGGTCGGAAGTAAATTGTAAACTAAATGTTAGAAAAAAAATAAAGTTTCTTTTTTTATTTTTCATTTTTCATCTGAAATTTCTTTATTTTTATTTATTTATTTATTTATTTTTGTTATTTTACGTGACAAACCCAAGCCTACTGTTACAAATCTCGAGCAAACATAATCGGATTGAATCATAACAACTACTTCTAAGTTTTTTTATTTAAGTACAGCTATGATAAATAGTCTAGACTAAAGTATTGGGATTTTCCCAAAAATTCCAAAAGAAAGGCGCCGATGTCCTTTCATCTCCGACATATATATTTCGCTGGTCATGTAAGACGATCCGTCTGCAACACTGTAGTACCACGAGCGATAGTTAGGTACACGGCTTATAGTAAGCCTCGGGGCGTAACAGTGGTAATATTAGCTACATGGATAACTGTAACCACGCTGCTAATATTGCTGTAAATTACAATTATAATTCCAAGTTTACTTATATTTATTTTAACGATATAATTCCTTTAGACGTATTTTATCACGTTTTGCACATTGGTCACTAGCCTTCGTCAGTCGATTTCAGGAAAATGGTACGTAAATTAGAATGTGCATGTTGTGTGTTAAGCTCGGGTATCGGAGGCGTCCGGGACGTTCTCTCTAGTGTAAGCTCTTGCGCCCGGATGTTATGTGTGAGAATCGTGCAGGTGGGCCTCTGGTCAGACAGGCGCGTTTTCGGGTGATCAACCTGTTTCAGAGAATTTCATTCGAATTATCGACGGTAAAACTGGAACATGTCATCGTCTCTGGCTTTGCCCCTCGATTTTTTTAATTTCGCGGTCGTGACAGCGAGTGGTTTTCGAAACGAACATTAATATTGCTCGAGCATGCACATGCGAACGGACAGCGATCGCTATATTATCGTTGTTCATCCATGTATACTTGGATCAGCTTCCGCGATTTATGTTTTTATTTCACCTTTGTATTTTATTTTTTGGTTTTCGATTTAGAAAGTCTCGAGCTTAGATGTAAGTTTCAGCGGGCATTGCGCCCGAAGAAAGAAGAGGCTACAAGCAGAAGAGGCCTGGTAAACTGCCATAGAAGAGGGCAACCACCAATGACTCCCCATCCTCTGGATCATCCAGAGCATGGGAAGTCATTCTTGTTACTACCTCGTCACTATGCTCGCTTTTAGTATTTGTAGTAGTAGAAGTAGTTCTTTTTTTTTGCTCGATGTATATAACAGATAGTAAAAGTTAAAAGACAAGTGTTCCTATGTATCGTCGGAGAAAGGGATGAACGTAACTGGTTAAAACAGAAACTAGCCAGATGAGAAGGGGTGGAGACAGCTCGGGGAAAGGCCGCGTCGTTTTTCGTTAAATGCTTATCTAACGAATCCTCTGGTTCGTCTGGCTATTGACGCGCTTGTTGTTCGTACCGTGAGCGAACAATTACCCCCGACTCCTCTGTGATAACTGGCTGAAAACGAAAAAAACGAGGTCGGGGGAGGCAGCATCGAAAAATAGAATGATTAATCGTAGTTGGCTCGCGCACGGATACTCTCGCCCCTTTTCCAGGTGTAGAGTGCGAAATTCAACAATGTTGGAAAATGGAGACCATGCGGTTACGGGATGTGGAGATATTCTTTCTGGCATTTATACGCTTTCAAGTTATGACAATAAAGGGACTAGTGAAAATTGGCGAATAGCGGTACTGGAGATTCTGTTAGCGGTGAGACGCGGTCAATGATGTGATAGGTTTTAAAAAGATACGATGCTCATACTTGAATTTTTTTGGGAGAACTTCTGAGGAATAGAATGTTGATAGATTTAGTAGTGGGTAATCTGATTATTGGTTTGCTCAGATTTTTGTACTAATTTATTAGGTAAAATTTTTAATGACATTGACGATTCTAGGACTATATTTTTTTATTTATTCAATTCTACGGATATTTCCTAAACTCGCCATCAGAATTCGCACTAGAAAAGAATTCTTTAAAATCTGTGTTAAATTATTCCATTCATGAAATATGCAATATGTAAAATGAATTTCATTACAATTGAAGATTTTTTTGATACATAAAGCTTTAATCGGTAATGCATTCTGTAATGTTATCAGCGCCAATGGCGTATTGCTGGTTTCCCTTTGAATCGTATCTTTACTTTAATCATTGACTGTAATACTATTCCAATTTGAAGTAAACGCGAGTATATGGTAGAAAACAGTAAATGACTGTCTTTTGCTCCACTGTTCCATTAAGCACAAGCGTTTTGAAATCGGAAATCGTAAATCCAATCGTAGTAAACTGCTTTAAATTTCTGGTTACGTGTATTAATATCGCACCGAGTCTTTAAAAATTCCAGAAAAGGTTAATGCAATTAGTGAAATACCCGATGAATATCTAGAGATTTTGCTTTATTATTTTGAAAAAGATAAAAAAGGTGGGATTAATTAATTTACCAACGAAAATAGAAGTAGATGTACGACATATTCGTTAATTCTATTATTCAAAACGAAACTATTTGACAAATTTAATTAAAGACTGTAAAGAATCATATGTCACCATCATGAAGTTTAGACACGCATTGTTTCAGGAGTGTTTTAAATGAGATAAAATAAGTCATCGATAGGATTATTTATCTAACAACAAAGTAGGCTAGCTTTATTCACAGAATAGTAGATTTTATGAATTTATTCTATCACATCATGGTTAACATATGTGGTTCATTGTGTGTTATCGCTTTAAATTCGGCGAATCTCGAGCAATTTAGCTGTAAAAAGGAAAATTAGAAATATCAAGTTCGAATTAATTTTTAATGTCGACTCTCTAATCGAACAAAATCAACTATCATAAAGAACGACATGCACGAATTTAAAATTACATACGAATTTTCATTAGGCATCAGAACTACATAGAATCAAATTCATTTGAAATCTGATTAAAGTCCTCTATTTCTATTCTATTTCTATTCTCATCCTCTATTCGTGGTACTTACAAATATGTATAATAGTATTCGGTATAAATATTTGCAAAAGGCAAATATCTAGACGAATATACCTGTATGACATAAATATACTTAATCTTAAGCAATGAATTTTAGTATAAATAAGAGATATCGAAGCGATTTCGTTTGAGCATTCTATAGTGGAGAAATCGAGTGTCCTCCGATTTCGTTGCAATAAAAGATGCAACACGATACTTGGAATGAGTAATTTTACTTGGATATTTACCAGGTTGCAAAGGAGTGTAGGGGGGTCGTAAAGCATCCCGAACAGACGGACGTACTCGTACAACGGGCACTCGAATGTTTTTCAAGCGATCTCTGAATAGGATCGCCCATTTCGAAGGGAAGAGCCTCGAGTGCACGACAATTTGACTAAAATTTGCACGAGGAAATGGAAACGGTTAAAGGGGCCGTTACAACCGCTCCTGTTCACGTTCTCCTTGTTCGACCCTGCTACTATTTTGTCCTATGTTCGCGGTTCGTGGATCTTAAAGAGCGGCGCAATCGCGTAGTTTCTTTTAACCCCTTCGGAATCGGGTGGAAAAAGACGTGCGGGCGATTAACAGCCCCTCCCTTTTGCCCTTTCTTCCTGCCTGACACCCTTTCTAGTTGGTGAAAGGAACAGAAGTTTGAGCATCGTAACGTTCATTTTGCCGCGAGCTCGCGAAACATCTCGAGCTTTGATCTCTATGGAAACGGAGACGGTGAACATGGAATTGGACTCGATTACTTACCTCGCATCCCCAGCTTTAGGAGCTGCTATATAATGATTCGCTTCTTTTTCTGTTTCGTATTTGTTCAGCCAGTTTTAAAGATAATTGAGAAATTGAAGTTAAGACCGAATGAAGGTAAATGCCAAAAGGAAAAATCTTTAATAAAAACAAAAACAGTGTTTCGACATCGATCTTCCCTCTTTATCAGTTTTCAAACATAATGAATGTTTATCAATGCTGTTAAAAGCTAAAGGACACGAAGAAGGGGCCAATAGATGGCCCTATGGATTATTTTGATTTCAAAAAAATTACAGATTCCGTACGTAAAGCTGCGATACCTCGGATCGTGGCGAGATAATTGAGACCCTAGACGTTTCAGAAAATAGGGACTCCGGGAGGCTGGTTAGAAAATAAAGAGAGGGTGCTGTTTAACGATACGGAAATAGCTATTTCGAAAGTAGATGCGCGATAATAGTGATACAAGCGGCCAAAATTGCGGGTAACTACTCGACGTGTCGTGAAAATTATGTCGGCGCGAGATCATGAGCTTCGAGAGCCTAATAACAATAACAAGTTTGTCGATGCTTCCGGGCTACGAGAAGGATAGTTTAGGTTACCGCGACTTGGTAGATGAGCTAGATTTATGCGGCGAATACAAAAGTTCGTCGTCAGATTACGATCGATCTCTCTGTACTCACAATCGCTTCGTAATCTCCAAGTTCGCATTCGACGAGAACGAACAGCATCATACTGTTGGCGATTAAAATAGCTTAACTGTCGATTGATTATATTGGTACAATGCAATTACGTTTCCGGAGTTTCGAGTTGATCTATACGTTCTATCTTTTCAGTTTTTAAAAAAAAGGGAATCCAATTGTTTTAACTATAATTTATATTACATAGTTAGTCTTCGATATAATATTCATCGTTGCTAATTGCACGTGTATACACAAATTTTTATGAAATTACAAGAAAAATTCTAAATTGATATTCAAATTTTCATATACATATGTATCTGTATTATTGAAACAAATGAAATAGCTTCTGAAGTTTCTTAAATATTCTAAAACGTATATTTCTAATGTGAACGATCACAGATAGAATTCAATATGAGCGTAGATAAATCATTGCGTGTTGAATATTTTTACAAAGCTTTTGACTCTGCTCCATGTATGTTTCTTATCGTTGCAATTTTTTTTGTCAAACGATTCTGATAGTGAGTTATGAAACACAAGTTTGTGCACCGATTTTACATCAAACACAAAAAATCATCAGAACATCAGAAATATATCACGAATATTTACAAACGGAATAATTTATTCCTATCGTGAAACTCCCATCTATCTATAAATCAAGCGAAATTACCACAAAAAGTAATAAGAACGAAAATAAACAGATGAGAAATGAGGGGAAAATATCACAGTGCTTGCCGCAATGTAATGTGAACAAATAACAAGTAGCTAATATTTCACATTACGACTGCGACATTTCCTGATCAACAAGACGTGTTTCTACATGGTGCACGCGACCTAGTCACTTGCTGACTCGAAGCAAGCTCGCGCGACATTTGAATAATCATCCCAGGAATCGGCGTCGGTTCGCTCTGGTTAACGAACACCTTTGTTAACACGTTGACTGCCACGACACCCGTATTCGGGTGTCAGCAAAGTTTCTGGTCAGGCCACGTAACCCACATTCGGGTGTCGCTTATTTGACTACTTGCGAAGGATCGTCGTAGGTATTTGAAAAGATATTCCATAATAATAAAACTGTTGAATCGTTATAAAAGTAATACGAAAATGGTTTATTAAAAAAATTATTTAGCATGTAAAACTTTAAAGCATTCTATACATAGCTGAGGTTGGTCGGGACAATTTGGTCAGTAAGTTGTTGTTTTCTTCAAATTCTTTTGTGCCTTTGTTCGGTCCATTCGACGTCTTTTATTTGCATAACATAGTTTGCATACGCGTCTAATGCTTCTTCCGAAATGATAAGCCTCGTAAAAACTTTCTTTTTCACTGCTATCTGATTTACTAGGAAATAAGTTTTCAATTTTTCTTTTCGACATTGTAACGAATTAGGGCAGAAATTTTAAGTTATACCGTTCGTTGCTCGGCCAAGATTCAAACTGATTTTGTAGAAAGTAGAGAAATGAGAAACAAATGCCAAGGAATGGAAACAAAAGAAACGAGAGGTAAGACCACCAGATGAGTGACTCGCATTATGAAAATATCGATGGGAGCACCGAGCAGAGAACGCTTGGTACTGCTGCACGCGTGGCCTGACGGAGATTTTTTTCAAAACAGGCGTGGCTGTCAACGTGTTAATACAGGACTGAATAGCATCAGAGCCTTCGTTCGTAGTAATATTTTAACGGGGCGTTATCATGTATCGTACATTCGTTACTCTAGGCTGATCCTGTCATATTTTTTTTTTATTTATTATTAACTTACGATCAATTCTCGCATTGAGAATTTTCAGTAATTTTCTCTGGCGTAGCGCAGTGATATGGTTAATTATTTATAATAAGTTAATACTTATTATAGATAAGTATAATTATAGATAAGTATTATAAATAAGTAATTGTTACTTAATATAAGTATCTAATTAAATCTTGTGCTTAGGTCTAACGGGTAGTATTTTTTTAGTCTGCGGATCTGGTCCGACGTGTAAAGTAATTTAGTTATTAGGGGCTTCCGATGTTTGTTGACTCTTTTGCTATATCTGTTGCTATATTTAGTTATTTCTTCTTTGACTGTTGTTTCGTCGACCATGCGCGGAGAGACGCGATCGCGAGAAGGCACGTCAACGGGAGTCGTAAATTCCCGTTACGATTAAATAATCGACGCCACGAAATGATCGATCCCCTGATTTCTGTTACGATAATATTACGATAATAGGGGTGGTTCAACTGAAATTACACTGAATTAACAGGTATAGAATAGTGTTTATTCCAACAACTTTATATAAGAACAATAGTTACGCCGATGCGTATATATAAGTGAAATAAATGACTGATTTAAGGTATGAAACTCGTGTTGAATAAGTGTAGTACTGTTGATGGCTGCTTGAGCACTCGCTCGAGAGTGCTGGACTAGGAATTGGAGTCGGAGTGGGACTGATTTGGAGAGAGTGAGCAACTGAACTCGACTGACTGCTGCCTTTACAGTGTCTTGGAGGAACGCTTGAAGTGGGTGGGGTCTTTTGACCGAAAAACAGCCTTTTGTGATGAACATGCGTTGGGTTTTTCCCGGCTGATGACTGTCCGCTTTCTCCGTGATGTTTAAGAGCGCCTAATAACTCAAGGACCTTTCCAAGACCCCGCCATAAACTGCAAATATTTCTCGAATTAGAGAATTCTCCAGACATGCAATTAGACTGGCGAACATTTGTGGAGACAATGCAGCTAAAGGCTAATGTCTTTATGGTGGGTCATTGCGTCTATTGAGAATCGGGAAGGCTGTAGGTTGACCGTTGGCTGCCAGGTAGCGAGGGACGGCGCGCAGAGGTCCTACGCGACGTAACAACTGTGGGTATATTAAGGTCGCGGTGTATTATTTCGTTGGTGACATACCAGGGTGCATTTATTAGGGATCTTAGCGTTTTCGATTGAAAGCGTTGAAGTATTTCAATGTTGGAATTACTTGCTGTTCCCCATAGTTGGATTCCGTAGATCCAGATAGGTTTTATTACGGTCTCATAGAGAGTAATTTTGTTCTGCGTACTTAGGTTGGAGCGTCGGCCAGTGAGCCAATAAAATTTTTTAAGTTTATCCTTGAGTTGCTTCGTTTTGTCTGTGATGTGTTTTTTCAGTATTATCGACGCGTTTTCGAAATTATAAAACGCGATCGTACAGCACGAGTATGTCTGACCATTTGCCCACGCGAAATCCTTAACACTAGGTTTACGGGACCCGTCAATTTGACGAATTTCAAAATTCAAAATGAAATATCTCAAAAACCATAGCATTAATTTTAACCATTTTGCACCGTAAATTAATTACATCATCTAAAGAATTTATATCCACAATTATTTTTTCCTAGGCTTTCTAATTTTTTAAATCTATATATAGTATACCTATCTCTACGGAACCCGTCAAATTGACGGGCTAACTGATTTCACAAACAAACACTTTTCAAAGACAGTGTGCAAAAGTTTCAGTTATTGTAGACATTTCCCATTATTGTCTCCGCTTATTGTAAGTATTTACAATAGGATCATTGAATTTGGGCACAGTATGTTTTTTTCTTGACCAATCCCCCTTTTCTAGCAATCATGAGTAAATCCAGGAGATATAATAAGATATTGAATATAATTTTCAACATCAATGAAGATTGTTCTGAGGATACCTCCGAAGAAGATCAATATGAATTAGGCCAAAGCGAAGCTGACAGCAAAAGTTCTGAATACACTGAAAGTGGAGAGACAGAAGGATCTTCGGATAGTGAAGAGGAAAACTTCTTGAAAGTGTGTCGTAACAAGAAAAAGATGCGTATTTTTTCTAGTTTTTATTCCGAGGATGAAAGACCGAGCATTCCAAGCACATCCCAAAATGTAATGGGTGAAATTGAAATTGCAATTGACGGAACACACTGAATAAAACTGAAAGCAGGTGGATCTAGGGGTAGGACGCCCGTTCGTATGATATTCAAGGATATCGCAAGGCCTACTGGCTATGCTAAGAGAAATATTATGTCGCGTTGTGTAACTAGTGCTTTCGAATTGATAATTGACAGACACATAATGGAACACATAAAAGATTGCACTGAAACCGAGGCGCATCGAGTTTTGAAAAAAGACGGTCAATCACAGTTGCTGAGTTACGTAGTTTTCTAGGAATTCTATATGCCCGGGGCGCATATGAAGCGAGATAATTGAAAGCCTCCGAAAGATTACAAACAGATAAATTTGCGCTGATATCCGAAATATGGAACAGATTTATAAGTAATAGCCAGGCTTTTTACAAGCCATGTGAAAATATCTCAATAGATGAACAATTATTTCCAACGAAAGTCCGATGCAGGTTTACGCATTATATGCCGAATAAGCCTCATAAATTTTGCATTAAATTTTGGTTTGCAGTTGACGTCCAAACAAAACATATTTTCAATGGTTTCCCTTATATGGGGAAAGATGAAACTCGATGCTCAAGGGAAAAAAATGACTTTGTTTTCCTCACATTTATATAAATCAGAAAACTGCACGCTTACTGTGTATAGAAGTAAACCTAACGTAAAAGTCCTCCTTCTAAGCATCAAACATACAAGTATACAAGTAGAAGACAATTATAAACGTGTTCCAGAAACCATTGCTTTTTATAATAAAAGAAAATTTGGTGTGGACGTCGTTGACCAGATGGCACGCAAATATAGTGCGAAAGGAGGGAGTTTCCGATGGCCCCTTCAAATTTTTTTTTCCAAATATTTTAGATTTGGCAGCGATAAACGCGTGAATATTATGTAAAGAGTGCACAGAATCAAAAATATCCAGAAAGGAGTTCATATTCTGCCATAGATCAGACGCTTCGTTTCTGTCATTTTCAAGGTCAGAAATGCGAAAAGGTTGCCAAGTAGGCTACAGTGCTGCCCGAGCAGCCGTGCCAGACGGACGTGTGAAACAGTGCTTCAGTGAAAGTGCGACAAGTGGGAAAACAAAGGACTAACGACAGGCCCATCGCCAAACGGTCGAGAATATAAAATGCAACAGCAAATACCAACGATAAAAATAACAAATAATGGCGAAACCTACTTCATAAATAAAACGACGGATTTAATAA
>NC_057787.1:3260512-3262847 GCF_014825855.1 Bombus pyrosoma | reverse complement strand
TACAGACAACAAGGAGACAAATGCACTGGCTAACAAGTCGAAAATCCAAACTAAGCATAGAAAATAAACTAAAAATATACAAAGCAATTTTAAAACCAATCTGGACATACGGAATACCACTATGGGGGACAGCAGCAAAGAGCCATATAAACAAAATAGAGACATTACAAGCAAAAGTTCTTAGAACAATAGTAAACGCTCCATGGTACGTTAGAAACGAGGATATTCGGAAGGACCTGGGAATACCAACAGTCAAGGAGGAGATCACCAGATGCGCGGGAAGGTACAGAGAAAGAATAACAACACACCCAAACCGGTTAGCTACGGAAACGATCAACACAAGCATAGAAAGAAGACTAAAAAGGAAACACCCAGCTGATCTCACAAAGGATATAACCTAAAAAACACGAAGATGGTACCCCGCTGGGGGTAACCATCCACATGCTATGTATATTTAAGCTATAATATTTCACCAAATGTCCTACTGGTAAAATTTAAACAAATAATAAAAAAAAATATGATACCATTGATGTACTATGGGTGGCTATAGTCGGTCTGGGTAAGATGCCGCGTATTGTACATTCTCAAGCCTTTTATTAACAATAAAATGGTGTAACAATAGGGCAGTGTATATGTTCTCCTCTTTCCACAATGAAGAATTGGTTGACACGAAACGGCACGCAAAATATAATAAAAAACCGAAGTGTATTGTCGATTATAATCGATTGATGGAAACTGTGGAGCGAATGACGATGCCAGTGCCAGATTTACGATGTTGGTCTACGTGTAACACCATGTTTCGAAAGATACCATACGCAATACCATTAACTATTAGTATCATACAATTATATTATATTATATCATATTATTATATTCTGTAATGTTATTTGTTTTCAAATTGTAATTAAAAGTGAGTGCGTTAAGAAATGATAAATACTCTGTTTTGAGTAAAGTTTTTTTCTTGAAAAAACACCGTCAGAGCAACTCGGTTTGCAGAGAGGCGTAAAACGGTCGCTGACGATCTTTCTCGAGCACCGTGCACTGTTTTGGTGCGGCGGAACGCTCAGCGAGAGTGCTGCGTCGAGAGAGGGCTAGCCTAAGACCTCTTGTTATTGATCTGGTTACTCTCTTGGTATGATCTCTGGTATTTTCCAAAATTGTTGAATACATTGTTCATAGCCATTCATTGTTTTCAATGAGTAATTAGATGACAGATGACAAGACACAAAATTTGTTATATCTGTAGCGGCACTCGACAGTAAACTTTCAAACGGTTTCTGTCCCGCGGCTCGCTACACAATGACACTATCCTTCGGACAAGGTGATTGCCAGATATCGATACATCCTCACAGAATATTTTCAGCTAGCCTAAGGACCCGCTATAAATCTTAGAATCTGTTAGCTAAGATTCTCCAAAAGAACAAATAGCCTTTGTCTTCACAGTCCCTCACATACCACGGAAAATACGGCAAGTATGCTTTCCATGTACGATGCTTCCCGCTAGCAACTTTCTCTCAAGGGCAGTTAGCATCTTTCTCCAACCACCAAACAGAAATTAACCAATTAACAGCAACATCCATTTCCCTCATTTTGCGAACCAAGGCTCTTCTCGACGAATCCGATGATCTTGTATCCTGAGACACACCCCATCGTAGTTTTCCTCTGCAGCATCATCGTGACGGAGAGTCAGTGAATAATCGGCTAGAGCTCCGCGACGCATCGTGAGCAATCATCGTCCGAACTCGCTCCGCACACTCTGATAAATCGACACCGTAGCACACCGTCTAGAAACCGAACTTGTAACCGCGCATCGCGAACCTACAGCGCAACCGAGAGTTCCACACGAAATGTATATAGGGAGTATTCTGAATAAATATAACGTCAATTATACTCTCGTCTTCGTCAGTACCTGTCACGACCTATCCACCTCATATCTTATAAACTAGAACAAATGCATAGACTCGTCAATGAAATCTTACAGGCATTGGAAACAAAACAATATTGCACGGCACTATTTATTGACATTGAAAAAGCATTTGACAAAGTTAACCATGAAAAACTTCTTCAAACTATCAAAAAGCAATTTCCAGAACAAATCTACAAATTACTCAAATCGTACTTAAACAATAGAACCTCTGTAGTAAAAATAAATGACGCATATTCTGAAATTAAGGATATCAAGGCAGGAGTACCGCAAGGAAGCGTCCTAGGACCAATATTATACACGCTCTATACAGCAGACATACCAACAACTGTCAACAGCAAAACTCTAACGTTCGCGGACGATACGGTCTTACTAACTAGACACGCAAATCCAGAAACGGCTGCCGCACTA